>NW_016808928.1:153851-182585 GCF_001698545.2 Rhinopithecus bieti | reverse complement strand
AGAAAACCAAACACCGCATGTTCTCACTCATAGGTGGGAACTGAACAATGAGATCACTTGGACTCGGGAAGGGGAACATCACACACTGGGGCCTATCATGGGGAGGGGAAAGGAGGGAGGGATTGCATTGGGGAGTTATACATGATATAAATGATGAATTGATGGGTGTTGACGAGTTGATGGGAGCAGCACACCAACATGGCATAAGTATACATATGTAACAAACCTGCACGTTATGCACATGTACCCTAGAACTTAAAGTATAATAAAAAAAAAAAAGAAAAAAAAATAATAATTTCTGGGTGTCAGTCTGACTTCCAACCACAGAGGGAGTGTGATTGGATCAATGTGCTTCCTTCCAAACACATTTGTGTGCATTTATTAATACATACATGCATCTTTGTAGAACTATATAAAATGCATAGCTGTGTATATCTGTTACATTAATGTTATTGTACAGCATATGTAGTCACTAGCTTTAGTCACTCAACAATACACCTTAAAAGCCTATGTCCAGGACAGATAGATCAAGCTCATTTTTATAGCTGCTACATATAAAAATAGTCTATTTCCCAATTTTTTCCAATTTCAAATGCTGCAAATATTTCTTCTCTAAATCCATCCTATAAATGTGTATGAATTTCTCTAGGGTTGATACAAAGAGGTGATGTTAATGATCATCTTTTCAAGATTCACCACCCATCTCAACAACTCTCAAAACAGTCCTTTCATGGTAAGGAATTAATTGGCTCCATTTTTTTTTTTCTATTCTGCTCTCTCTATATTCTTTTATTTTTATGGCTAGTCTTTCTTATTCCTCTATTGAACTTTAATTGTAACATCAAAGATGGTGTTAGGTGTTGCCTATTTATCTACCTACTCTGATACTATAGACGGACTTCTCAACTTTTGTATCACTGGTATATGAAATAATTACTTGCTGTGGAGACTGGCTGGCTGTTGGACATTTTGCCACATCTCTGGCCTCTATCCACTAGATGCCACAGCACTCCAAGCTCGTTGAGTTCTAACAATCAAAAATCTCTGCAGACATTGCCAAATGTCATCTCGGGAGAAAATTACCCCAGCTCAAAAGCTGCTGCCTGCAAGATGTCACCCAGTCCCTGGCATTCAAATACCATGCATATTTGAATCCCCTTTTTGAATAAGATTTGAATCTACTCTTTGGTCTCTAGTGCCAACCTCTTACCTGACTTCTAGATTTTTATACCCAACTACTACCTGTTCTGTCTTTTTAATTTAGGGTTTAATATTTCATTGGTCTGTAAGTTGTATAAAATAGCATTATATTTACTAAGCAACAAGCATACGTATAGATATTTTATGAATTCTTAATAAATTTTAAATTTAGAATATTTAAAAAATTTGTTTTAAGGTTTAAAAATAGTAGAGAATCTCCATAAATACCACAGCCCGTTTTCCTTCCTATTAGCATCTTAGCTTTGTAGGGAACTTTCTTACAATCAGGGGACCAATATTGGTATGTTCTTCTTCACTGAAGTCTGATTTGATTATCTTAGCTTTTACCTAATGTCGTCTTTCTGTTTCAGGAATCCATTTGGGATACCACCCTGCATTTCTGTGTCATTCCTCTTTAGGTGTCTCCTGGCTGGGGCAGCTTCTCGGACCTCCCTTGTTTTAAAGGCCTTGATGGTTTTCAGGAGTGCCAGTCAGATATTCCGTGGAATGTCCCTCCTGTGGAATTTATCTGGTGTTTCCTCACAATGCACCGGGTGATGTGTTGTTGGGAAGATCACAGAGGTAAAGAACCCTTCTCATCGCAGCATGACAGGCACAAGCACCATCAGTGGGACTTACACTCTGGATGTTGACCTGATCACTTGGCTGGGGTCATGTGTGTCAGGTTTCTCCACTATAAAGTTACGTGTTTTTCCTTCTTTGTAGCCTATACTCTTTAGAAAGGAGGGACTATGAGCAGCACAACTTAAGGAATAAGAAAGGAGGCTAGTTACACACAGCACTCACTAAAGTAATTAATCTAGAGCAGAGATTCTACAAACTTTTTTAATTTTTAATTTTTTAAAATTTTATTTAATTTTTATTTTTTGCATATATACATACGGAGTACATGAGATATTTTGATACAGGCATGTGATGCATTTTAATTGCATCAGGGTAAATGGGGTATCCATCATCCTGGAGGGGTAAATCTTCAAGCATTTATTCTTCATGTTACAAACAATCCAAACATACTATTTTAGTTATTTTAAAATGTACAATTCAATGATTGCTTACAAAAGTCATCCTATGGTGCTATCAAATACTAGATCTTATTCTTTCTATTTTCTGTACCTATTACCCATCCCCATTTCCCTCCCACCCCCAACCTCAAAACTATTTAGTGAATAAATGAATTAAGTCACTAAACTATAAATGCCCTAACTGACCACAGATATAAAATTCAGAGTTCCTGAAAAATTGAATTTACCATATTTATCTCAACTCTCAAGTTTTAACATTTTAGAGAAGATTCTGGATCTGAAAGGGCATTTCTAATACTCCCAGATTAAATATAAGCCTGCCTTTCCATGAGTCTTGAATTGACCTATATTCCCATCCATGATAAGGACTCACTTGTTTGGAGAAAGGCCACAGATGGAGGAGGAGTGACATGGCCTACTTTTAAGGAGGAAGGAGCCAGAAAACCCACCCCAACGTGATGCTTGAAATGCTCTCTGGCTTTGTTTTGAAGCGCACTGCCCTGAGTTACAGCATCTTTATTGAAAGGGAGAAGCAGGGGGGAAAAAAGAAAGAAAGAAAAGAAAAGAAAAAAGACCAGGAGTAGAAAGGAGAAATGGCAGCAGAATCCCTGCTGGGAATCTCTGCTGAGAGCACAGCCTCCCAGGGACTAAGCCTGTAGGAACAATGCCAAGCTTCCTGGATTTCTTCAACAGTTTTACAAAGCCTGCACAAAAGCTCATCTAAGTTTTGAAGACTCAAAAAAAAAAAAAAAAAAAAAAAGGTATGTCCAAGTAAAGCCAGACTCAGCAGCTTCTTTCAATGTTGGCATGATCCCGGAGGGCGGATCTAACTCAGTAGCATAGTGTAGTTAAATCAGACCGCAAAGTTGAAAACGCTTTGGCAGAATTCAAAGCGCCCTACACACATAAATTGAATGCACCATTGTTGTTATTCTGTATTTCCGTGACCTAGGACAAAATGCAATTTCGAATGAGCAGAGAAAAGCAACTCCAATAAGCAAGCAAGCCGCTGTCAACGTCTTCAGAAGTACTAAGTGCATAGTGGCACTTGTAGGTTTCTGTGGGGCTCTAGAAAAGTCTGCTAAAGTGGTGAGCAGGATAAATTTTCTGTACTGATCAAAGCCAATTTATTTTCCAAAAATCAACAGAGAAGGCAAGCAGGGATGAAAGGAAGGCAAAGAAACACCACTGCTGGTATTGGTGGGGCTCCACGTGTCCCAGGTGTGATGGACACCATACAATACTGAAAGTTTTCTTTTATTTATTTTTTTCCTTTTTGAGATGGAGTTTCACTCTCGTTGCCCAGGCTGGAGTGCAATAGTGCAATCTCGGCTCACCGCAACCTCTGCCTCCCAGGTTCAAGCAATTATTCTGCCTCAGCCTCCCAAGCAGCTGGGACTAAATACCCAGTTAATTTCTGTAAATAGAGACAGGGTTTCACCATGTTGGTCAGGCTGGTCTCGAACTCCTGACCTTAAGTGATCCATCCGCCTTGGCCTCCCAAAGTGCTGGGATTACAGGCATGAGCCACCGCACCCAGCCAGTACTGCAGGGTTTCTGAGAGGGTGAGAGTCCAGACGGGGCACAGCCTGTCACTTGGCAAAAGATTAGAGAAGAATGCTGACATTTAATGAGTAATTATGATATATAAGGACTATACTGATTATACTCATGTGTATGCTATTTTCATATAATATAATTGGCAAAGATCTATTTCTCCAAGTTCCGTATTAGAGAGCCCAGATATCTCGTAGTGAGGGGTGATTTTGCTCACTGTAAGATGGATAATCTTTACCCAGGGTTGGGGTGCAGTGGGAAATCAGCATCTCCAAATTTAGTTTGCTACAACGTCAATGCATCACATTTGAGGAAGCAAGCTCAGAAAACATGAAATTCTTGCCTTTCCCTCCATATCATTTAAGTATTTTGACCAGTATTTCAACCTAGGCATCTCCATTGGAAAATAATTCTGATAGAAGGAATCATCCCATAATAAGTAAGGTGTGTATATTTGCTATTAATGTTATAAATATGTTGCTCATCACCATATGGTAAAAGATCAAGATACCAAAAAAAAAAAAAAAAAAAAGGATTATCTGAGGACTCACTCCAGAACCCACTCCCAGATACTCTAACTCTTCAGATTTGGGGCAGGGCCTAGGTAAATCCCTCTCTATCTCCCATACCACACTGATTCCAATGCAGTAGTCCACAGGCCACACTGCCAGATGCACTGAAATAGGAGCAGAGAGAAGTGGCTTACGAGGGTCTGAGAGGTAGAACTGTACCCAGAACCTGAGGGTCCCCTTGTTCTCAGTTAAAGAAGTGACCTCATTCTTAACAAAGGGAAACAATTGGTACCTCTAACCAGAGGAGCCCTTGGGTGGCTGTGTGGTGAAAGACTGATTGGAATAAGAAGGGGCTAATGGGAGGACCCCTGGCCCAGGAAGCTTCTCCATGGGTCCAGTGTACAGATAGTGAAATCTGAACTACAAGTACACATTTGAAGCCTGAAAATAGAACATGTTATTAAGAAGTCACTAGCAACAGCACCATGTGTTTAGAACTTAGACTAATAAGATTTACTCAGAGAAAAGTATTTTATCACTGACAGTGCTTAGCATTGATAATACATAAGGATAATAAAAATCACACTGACCTTTAATTAGTTTTATTATTATTCTAAATTATCTGCAGACAGGGCATGTACTGACTGCCTCTACCTTGGTGTGAATGGCTCCCACCACCTGCTTTTGACATGGTCCTGGTGGGGAACCCTACTGAAGTTCATGGTTTTGGCCAATGCATACATTCCTAAAACACGACCACAATCAAAATATGAAACACTTTTGTTATCTCAAGTTTTTCTCTCTGACTTTGCGAGCTGGTCCCTCAATCTTCACTCCTGCTCTTAGCAACCTCTGATCTCCTTTCTATTACTACAGATTTGATTTGTCTTGTCTAGAGTGTCATGTACATGGAAACATACCCCCAAAATAGTAGGTTAAAATCAAACAGCTCATCATGGCAGTAAGAGGAAAATGCTCTTGAACTGGCTTATTGAATTTCATCTAGATATGAAGGCACTGGGGGGCTTACATTAGAGAATAAACCAGTATGTTTTAATGCCCAAAGCTTTACAAAAATGTTCAGTAGCTTTTACTACCAGGTTGGTTTATATATTGACTATACCTGAAATTAGTTGCTATCATTATAAATAATAATTTAGGGAAAATAAAAATGCATTTTTTAACACATCTGTTCATTCTTTATTACCCTGCATTCAAAAGTATATAAGAATGTTAAGAACCTGAGACGTAATTTTTTTCCCCAGCATGGCCACAGCTTTGCTTAGGAAATTCACTGAGAGGGGAATGCTAGTCCTATCTCTCTGTCTGTGGCATTTCACCACGCCAGCTACTAATGGTCTCTAAGCAGCCATTCTCCCCTTTTTTTTCTGTAAGTACAGAACTCCTCATTACCAACATCAAGATTTCACAGAAGGCATGGCCATGAGAAGAAATGATTTGGCGGCACCTCTCTTGCAGCTGAACATGGACAGATGACAACTTTGAGAGTTAACAGGTGATGGGGAAGCGAAGATGTGGTTTCCACTTCACATTCTCTCCTCTCCTCTGGGGAACTGGGGTAGGAATGTGTGGTTTGAGCTATCTCTGTTGCCTTCATCCCACGTGGGGGATGGCCGCCCAAGCCATCTGCCCAAGCTAGACACCCCTCCTACCCCTAAACTCTTGTATGGGAGAGAAGCAAACTTCTTTTTTTTTTTTTTTTTGAGACGGAGTCTTGCTCTGTCGCCCGGGCTGGAGTGCAGTGGCCGGATCTCAGCTCACTGCAAGCTCCGCCTTCCGGGTTCACGCCATTCTCCTGCCTCAGCCTCCCGAGTAGCTGGGACTACAGGCGCCCGCCAGGTCGCCCGGCTAGTTTTTTGTAATCCCAGCACTTTGGGAGGCCGAGACGGGCGGATCACGAGGTCAGGAGATCAAGACCATCCTGGCTAACATGGTGAAACCCCGTCTCTACTAAAAATGCAAACTTCTTTCTAGCAAATAACCACTGTATTTTGGAAGCGTTTGACAAGCCCGTTTCGTCTACACCCTACCTCATCCAATCATCGAACATGCCTGAGACGTCCCTCTTCTGGAGCTCAACCTTCTTCGTGGTGTAATCTAATTTGGGATGTGTATTTAGCTTATTTTCCCATCGGACTGTAAAACATGTAGGTAATGAACAGGTCCTCACACAACCTCTCACAGGACACTAGCTGAATACATGTTAATTCCTGAGGGTGCACAGAGCAAAATAAGCATTTGGACATTTTGGGAAGTGTCATTCTCTGGGGGTTGATGGTGACATCTACCTTCAACTGGACGAACAATAATGAAAGCAGAAGCTCCTTCCCCATCTATCTATCCACAGCAGCCCATTGTTTGGAGCGAATGTATTGAAATGTACTGTGATGTATAAAGCCTATGTCTGTCTGTGCCCTGAGCTCTGGGATTTCGTTTTTAAATCAATAAAGTACAAAGAGACATCAAAAGTTTTCACTTACACCGCTTTTAACAGCATACAAAGAATATCCTATAAATATGTGTGAAGAAGGTGTCTATTTAACAAACTTACATGAATACACTGTATTCAAACAACAGGAGAGAATACTCATGAGATTATTAGTAACACATTTTGTTTGAGCTTTGTATATTAGATGACAGAAATATGGCCCACTTCATATTTTGAAACTGTTTGAAATAGGAATTTCTCATATGCAGTCGAGTTAAAACTTCAATTTTCTTATTCAAAGCTTAAAAACCATTTTGGACAATAGGATTACTTGCCTCAAATGAATCCAGATTAAACAATTTTATATTATTGTTTTCTCTAGAGAGATGCCAACGTCTTTCTCTAATAAATTTTGTACATTAAAATATATCCTTTGTATAATTGTAAATTTCACAAACTTACTAATTAATCCAATACATATTTTAAATTCACTAAACATTCCAAAGTCAGATCAGCCTTTTGAAGAGAAAATTTAATAAATTATATGAAATACATATGTAAAGCATTTCAAATAACNGGATTACTTGCCTCAAATGAATCCAGATTAAACAATTTTTATATTATTGTTTTTCTCTAGAGAGATGCCAACGTCTTTCTCTAATAAATTTTTGTACATTAAAAATATATCCTTTGTATAATTGTAAATTTCACAAACTTACTAATTAATCCAATACATATTTTAAATTCACTAAACATTCCAAAGTCAGATCAGCCTTTTGAAGAGAAAAATTTAATAAATTATATGAAATACATATGTAAAGCATTTCATATAACAGTCAAAATCAGCTCAAATTTAATGTCAAGAATTTTAATGAATATCATATAAATAAGAGTCAAAATCAGCTAAGATTTAATAACATCAAGAATCTTAATGAACATAAAATATTAATGGAAAATATTAAAACAGAAACTATTTAATGTAATTACAAATGCCACCAAAGTAAAATATACTTTTAAAAATCACCATGTATTAATTAGAGATAAAAATGTGTTGTCATACGAAACTGACTGACTTGACTAGATACTGTATAAATAAACAAGACTCTTCAGCACTCCAAACGACTAACACTGAAGTAGGAGAAGGATGGATTTTACAGTTGATTTTCTTTTTTACTATGCCAGCTTATTTAAACATACTAAAATAGAGCTTAGATACAAATGATGAGTAATTAGTATTTAAGCTTTTAAATAAAAATACGTAAATTATACTTAAAATGAAACACACCCTACCTGGGTTTTCCCCTACTAGAAGGTTCTGTTACAGAAAATTGTCATCTACGTAGATTTCCTCCTGGGAAAATTGAACTCAACCATGAATCTCTATTTGGATATTCGTGACTTTTTTTTTTCTTTGAATTGTTGTTGTTGTTTTTGAGACAGAGTCTCACTTTGTCACCCAGGCTGGAGTACAGTGGCACCATCTTGGCTCACTCCAACCTCTGTCTCCCAGGTTCACGTGATTCTCTTGCCTCAGCTGCAAGAGAGGCTGGGATTACAGGTGTGCATCACCATGCCCAGCTAATTTTTCTATTTCTTAGTAGAGATGGGGTTTCACCATGTTGGCCTGGCTGGTCTCAAACTCCTGACCTTAGGTGATCCACCCACGTTGGCCTCCCAAAGTGCTGGGATTATAGGTGTGAGCCACCACACCCGACCGTATTGGTGAATTTCTAATGATGCTTGTTATTATTTGAGAAGGAAGGAGCTGAGGTTTTAGAATAGAAAAACAAAGGGGATGTCAGAGAATCAGCGTGGCCTCTGCAATGGTCAACAATGTGAACGAGTCCCAGGCGAAGTTCATTCTGGGTTTTGGAACTATCCCAGCCACTTTAGGGATGGGGCTTTTGGAGGAGGGTCTGCAAAGGAGAAGCAGCACCCGGCATGAACAGAGTTAAGGCCTGAGAAATGCCTGCTCCTCTACATAGGAATTTGAGTAACATTCACTCAAAGCATCACAGCTACTCATGTTATTCTACTTACAAGGGACCACACAGGACCCCGAGATAAAAAAGGTAGGAATGGGGCAAGGACTAAAATCAGAAATGCATTAATCATGTGAGGTGAGATGACTAGACAGGAAGAAAACGAAGGCAAAAAAATAAAACTCCCTCTAAGCCTGTTTCCCATTTGCAGTAGAAGAAAACAATATAGAAGCTTCCCATTGAAAATGTGGAGGAAAGAGATAAGACAAGTTGCTTGGGAGCAAGAAACGCAAAAAAAGAGAATTAATTTCACAATACCCATTGTGATTAATTTATGATATACAAAATGCCATCTACAAATAATTTGTTTGTTGCATTATTTTTAGTGCTTTCTTACTGAGAATATAAAGATGGGCTCCAGCAGGCTTATCTGATCCCCATCCTTTCCCCTGTGAGGGAAAATCCCTCAGCTGCAGTTCCAATATGAGCCCTTTTAGGAACCCAGTCCTGCTGACTAGAGAGGGATGAGGAGCTGCTCTAAGTGAGACACAGGCATGGAACACTGACTTCACAGAGAGGCACATCTTTATCATACAAGAATTTCTTTAACCAGGAACCACTAAAAATTCAAAGAGACAAAAATGTAGAAGTGAAAATAAAAAATTGAAATGAAGTACAGAACAGATTAAATCAGTTGCCCAGCACTCTTCCAACCTGTAAAACTTTTATAACTTCCTGAAAATGTATAAGAAACTAAAGAGGTTGCAAAAGGGATTTAAATAAAAACTGTAAAATAATAAGTAGGGAATGTGGGTGAACCTGAAGTGAAGAAAGTCTACAGAATAATCATCCTCACGCTCTTGACTATGGTAAAGAAGTTCTCTGGTTCTGGACACTAGAATCTGTTTACCAGACAGATTCTGCAAGGGAGGATGGACTGTGTGGAGAGATTGTTTCGTGATGGTGTGAAATATCTTTTTTGATTTTTCAAGTATCTTACATTTGTTCCTTACCAAAATAATTATTCTAATGACGGAGTCACCTCTCTGCGTGTTTAGTACCTAAAAAGGAGTACTCCATCTTGCAGTTGATTATCTATTTTAAACGATACTTCACTTTAGAAGAAATATACACTGTATCGATGTAGGTCAGTATATATTCCATGACTTGGCAACTTCTGAGCATACTGGTAAAGTGAATAAATAAATCAAGTATTCATTAATGACTAATGAAAGATTCTCCATCGGCATTATCTTAGTCAGGGGATGCCAAACCCCCTGCTGTCCTGTCTGGGAGCTCATGGTCTAGTGGGGAGGAGAGCGTGCAGGTGGTGAGAATGCAGAGTGGCAGCTGCTGTGGTGGAGGCCAGTGCCAGGAGAACGGCAAAGCATCAGAGACTGCATGGAGGGTCAGCGGAGGGTCAGAGGCGGCTCGTGATGTGCACTGAGACCAGAAAGACACAAGACTTGCCAAGTGAGGAGAGCAAGGAAAGGCATTCCGAGCTACAGGACAGGTTCACACAAGTCTAATTTCCTCGGAGTCAACATGTGATAAATGCTGCAATAAAACCACAGTTGGCAGCATAGAGCATGTCATGAGGGGACCTCTAAATAATATGGTCCAGGGTGGGAAGCGGCAGAAGAATTTTCATTTGACAATGGCTTTTTCTCAAGCAATAAGAGGGCAATGAGACCAACCGGTTGTACATACATATTCTAGAAATTTCCTAAGAATGTCAGATAATCTTGATAAAAACAAATGCACTACAAATAAATAAACCATAGCCATTCTAAGTGGGGGAATGTGTTTTAAATCACCTGTGGCATTGACATCAACACCATTTCCTGAAACATATCCCATACACGTTTGAAGTGATACATCCCAGATCTGATCTTCAAGCTGGAGAAGCAGCACTTATTAGATTTCAATTCAGTAGCCATGTGCAGAAACGTAGCTTGCCTGTGCAAGACCCATGATGGCAAAGTCACATTGTCATTATTCCTGATCAGCATTATCATATCCAAAAAAAAAAGGCAGGTTCTGCATGCTCTGTAAAATCGGATTCTTCAAACCCAGTATCTGTCAGCATCACAGATGTCTGACTCCAGGTCTTTGTGTGTCAAAATCCTACCAGCCATGAGAGATGGAAGTGTGTATGTAATACTGAAGAGTAAAGTGTGGCAATATTACTGATCATTGTAAAAAAATGATTTTATATAAAAAGCTGTTAACATCATCATCCAGATTAAGGAAGTGGGTAATCCAGACACCTATTAAGAGATGCTGTTAGTTACATAATTCAGGAAGAAAGGTTGGCTAATGGGTATAAAAATACAGTGAGAGAGAAGAAATACATTCTGATGTTCCACAGCACTGTAAGTTGACTATAGTTAATAATTTATTGTATATTTCAAAATAGCAGAAAGAGAAGATTTGGAAATGATAAATGTTGGCAGTAATGGATATCATAATTATCCTGATTTGATCATTAGACCTTGTAGGCATGTTTCAAAATATCACATGCATCCCATAAATATATACGGTTATTACATATAACAAAAAGTAAAAAATAAAAATTGGTCACAGTGTAAAAAATAATTTAAAGATAAAATAAAAATTATGTGTAAAGAAAATGTGTATTAATTAAAATTTTAAATATCAGAGAAGTAAACTATATAGATTATAGTATATCATAATTAAAATACGATTATTAAATGAATATAACATCCTTAGAACAATGCCTGGCACATACCATGTGTTATATGTGTCTATTAAATAAAACAATTGTGTGTGCCACAGTTTTAATATCAAGCAAAATACTCCTTAAGAGCCGGTCATTAATTTAACCAATATTCCTTGGCACTGACAAGGTGCCACGTACGTTTCCAGTTCCGTGGCCTTCCAGCAGTGGACACAGCAGGTGCCGCCCCCGAGTGGTATTCTACCAGAAAGGACAGGCACGGACCAGGCATGCTACCTAAGTAAGCCATCCGGTGCGTTAGAAACGTGAAGTGCCTTTTATTTCGAATCTACATTTTATACCTACTTGTTCATTCCATTCCACTTAAACCTACATCTTCCAGGAAATGACTTATCTGAGAGCACTTTGAATCTGGTAAGAAGGAACCAGGAGCAGACTATGACTTTGTCACATCAGCAGTTCATAAGCAGCTAAAATATCAAATCGTGCACGACAATGTAGGTGATAAATCATCTTTCATCCAGATTGGATTAAAGCATAAAGTACTAAACAAAAAGAGAGATCGTGTTGCGAAAATGGGTGTGCCTAAAAAAGCCTCACATGCTCAACTGACACCAGCTGAGAGTGAGGGCTCCTGAGAACTGCAGAGTGTGAAGCCCATGTGAAATGCGAATCTGCTCTCCTGCAGCTACGGGTTCTAGAAAATTGTTTCTGCATCTGATGTAAAGTTCAAAGACTTGACTATGAAAAGTGCAAACTAAAGACATTAGGAGCTTCAACCATGGCTCAGATTTATTTCTGCATCCCAGTGGTTCATTCTCTGATGGAAATACTTGATGCCAGTCTTCCCTTATTATATCTTGCCATATTTTGTATCCTGCCATGTTCCTGGGCTCCATACGGTGCTTGTTAGCCACCTGCTCTTTTTCACAAATTGTATCACTGTTTAGGGTGTTCTGCAGTTGTTTTCTCCCTAAATGTTGAGAAGGTAGAGAATAAGGAAGCTTCTGAGGTTTTGCCCAAGTTTTAAATTTTCATATATTAAAATTGTAGCTGTCTGGAGCTGAATGTGTCTGCAAATGTGAGGCAGGGATAACATCCAAGTGAATCCACCCATGAGGGGGTACATCTATGTCAACGCACAGCTCCTGCTTCCACCCTGTCTTACAACTGCCGTTTCTGAATGTGGCAAGACTCCCAACACCTGTGCCTTCACATATATAGTTTCTATGGCCGTAACACTCTGTATTCTCCCCTTCAACGCTGCTGCTATCTTGGCGTGTTAGTCACCCAGAGTATCCGCACTCAAACTTCACAACTCAGATCTCTCAGTACTGCACTGGGAACAATCCAGTTCATTTAGGATCAGCCTTCCTGTACTCCCAGTGATCATGTCAGTAATATGATGTGTGTGTAATGTGTTTGTAACATGTGTGTCTACATGGATTTCCTCATAGAGTGGTCAATCCCATTGAGAATGGGACCTAGAATAAAAAATTAAAATAAAAACACTTACCTCTAGATTTAATGCTATGCATTCACTAACTTTTGTGTCAGTTTTCATCAAATCCACATAAGTTGTTCAGTTTAAAAAAATCTAAAGTTATTAAAATGTACTAAAATTATTGATTATAATTTTACCAAATATAAAATTGTGAAGATTTAAAATGTTACGTTCTAGTTTATGTTTTTAGATTTTTTTTAAATTACATTTTGCTGACCCTATTTACACAAAACACTTCTGAAACAAACCATTCATAACTTCTTATGAAAGGCAATAGTCTCATAAACAATCAGAGTGCAGTTAACATTTCAAGAACCAGGGATTCTGTTTGGAAATATTTCTCCATGCCCCTCAGTAGCACATTGAACTTTTACATTTAACCAGAATAAGGCTAGTGTTCAACAAAGTCATGAATAGTAGAGTTCATGGTCCTAGAGTCTTCACAATTTTTCATTTGGTAAAACTTCTAGAGAATAATTGAATCAATATAATAGGAAATTTGGCTTTTATTTTACTGAATGCACATTAGCTAGACAAAGGTCATAATACTAATTCAAAGTCAAGTTACAGTATCAAGAAGCCATATGTTTCTCGTTAGTACCTAATCTTTTATTCACTGCCAAGAGATGTACTCTTGCTTAAATGCTATGTAAGGTAGACCTCATGAATGAAGCTCATGAAACAAGGCCAGGCAATGCCTTTTAGCCATGACTATCGATTTCCATAAGATCAAAAGTAGGAACACCACATGTACCTGTGCTGGGTTACATAAAAATAGACTCTGTCACCAAACCCATAAATGCTAAGTATTTGTGGAACTACAGCAAATAAGAATTCCAGAAAATAACTGTACTGCCTGAGGATATTTTTTGGAATATATTTTAACACACACACACACACAGATTTTCCTTCACTGTCTTCCATAAGAAAGAGTGCTCAAAGAAGAACAAAGTGGCCCATGGAAGAATGAGAATTAGAGAAAATTGGCAAATCATTGATGCTCCTCCAATTTGGGTGAAAAATAAAATAGGGGAAGGAGACCTTCTCCACTGATATCCTTGGATGAAGTCAGAAGGAACCGTAAGAAAGGAATGGGAAAGCCAGGAACAGGAGGCTTATTTCCAAAACAATGAAAGAGTTCTGAGCTTCCTGTCCTGAGCCTTTGTTCAAGCTCTTTTCTCTGTTTGGAAGGCTCATCCATTATTTCTGCAGGTTCACATTCACCTCTCCTTAGGGACGGTTTCAACTGCCAACCATGAGTAACACCTCCTTCCTTCTTTGTCTCCTGTTCCCATTGCACCTGCGAGGTATCCCTTCTTTCTCTGCACAACCTTAAACATTTATCTCTGGCTCTTAAATGTGATCTGCTACCTAGCCTGTTGTGTCATTGTGTGTATTTCTAAGTCCCATTCGGGGCAGCGGTGTTTGGCATGTCCTCGTAGCTTTATAGAACACCACAGAGTGCCTTGCACACACTAGCTACCCAATAATATTTCTCAAATAAATGATGTAAGCATTAATTATTGACTTGAAAGAAAACAATTTGGATTATTTCTAAATATATCTGCCTGAAATTTTACCATTAAAGATTTGTTACATGATGTAGTAATTGTCTTTCATGTGATTATACCCAGAAGGGAAATGTACCACATTACTAACTACTAACAGCTTTTTGTGGATTTTTTTGCTCATCAAACCAAGAACATTTCTATTCTTTCCAACCTGAAAACAGATGATAGTTTATTTTGTTTGAGAAGAGAGTGAAGATTGAGAAGTGATCCAAACCACAAGCAAATATGGAAACTGGTGAGAGGCAAATGGAAGCTCTGCCTGTGTTCCAAGAGTGCAAAGGACAACACCCACTCACCCACAGTAGCCTTGATCTCTATTGATTTAACACAGCCTCACAGAACAAACATAAGTATGACAACATTATGTTTTAAATCAAGTGACAAATGCCATTTGTATTTTGTAAATACCCTCAGGGTGAAACCTAATGAATCCATCCTAAAGCAACTCCACAACTGAGAAACAAGACAACATGAGCTCTTAGTTTTGTGTATGATGAAAATCAAGTATTGCCACATGGCAAAGACTGAAATTCAGACATAGATAAGGGTACAAGGCCCGTTTTCCTCAAATGTGTTTCCACAGAGTCACTTCGTGCAAAACCAAAGAGAAAGCAAGGATGAAAGATACCGAGTGAAATGCTATTCTCAGTGTTTGCATCTACTTTATCATCTTTTTTCTACATGAAGTAAAATGTTCAGGAGAGATAATTATGAAAACTAAGAATCATAGCCAAGATAGAATTTTTGCAACTCTCTGCCATACTAAATTTTGGTTAAGTAAGATTTTCAAGTAAGGTAAAATTCAGGGAATTTAAAAGGGATTTGGGAGTTAAAATGGATTTTGGTAGAAAAGTAGTATTTCCTAGACTAATGAATATTTCCCAGAGAACGTATAATTGTTATAAAGTAGTATATCAGTTCCTTTCACAAGAAATAAATTAGTTTTTCTTAATTTCAAAATGTTTAAATTAATTTAACTTAATTTTGTTGTATAGCTTTACACGTAGCTAAAGCCAGAATAATTTTCAACAATAGCATTTTAATTAATTTTCCATTCTTTTATTCATCCAAAATGACCCTACACAAAGGTTTATTTAAAAAGAATAAAATGCAATCTCACCATCTAACTCATTCTGTGGAATATTAAACTTTCTATATTAGGTAGAGTAATTTGATAAACGTAGTTGGTGTTGTTTGGAAAACGAATTGTATGAACGTTTTCCTGTAAACAGAATTACTAAAACTGGAGCTGGACGCAGTGGCTCACGCCTGTAATCCCAACATTTTGGGAGGCCGAGGTGGGTGGATCACGAGGTCAAGAGATGGAGACCATCCTGGCCAACACGAAGAAACCCCGTTTCTACTAAAAATACAAAAATTAGCTGGGCATGGTGGTGCGCTCCTGTAATCCCAGCTACTCGGTAGGCTGAGGCAGGAGAATCACTTGAACCCTGGGTAGGGGTGGAGGTTGCAGTGAGCAGAGATTGCACCACTGCACTCCAGCCTGCGCGACAGAGCGAGTGACACTCCGTCTCAAAAAAAAAAAAAAGGGGGATAAAAAACAGACACATCAGTGACAGTCTTCTTGGAGAGCCAGAGAAGGGGTCTATAGAGCATCATCTAGGGTTTTCTTAGGAAAGGGGTGGCAGAAGGGCAGAAAAATCTTCTGTGCAGTGTTAAAAGCAGAAGAAAATGAGGGAAACTGCTCAAAGCTTGCTGTACTCAGAGAGTCAAGAAGTCTATTTTGTAGCTGGAAGACAGTGTGTTGGGGGCGAGCTGTGAGGCCAGCACGACAGTGGGGTTCCAATCAGGGAGCGGATCTTATTTGTTAGCCAAGGGAGTTTAACTTTTATTTCGTATCGGGGAGAGAAGTGAAAAGCAGGGTTACAGAAAATTAAATGTTTATGTTAGAAAGAAGTCTTTCATGATAGCCTAACACAAAGCATCATCACTGAAACAAAACATGTTTAGTTTTTATGAGTCAAAATGCAGACACATGAAATGTATCCTCTGGAGACCACTGGACTTCCCAAATGAGGCACTGTAATGAATGCAGAAACCACATCTAGTTCATTTAATCTTACCATTTCAATGTAACCATGAGTTTAAGATTTAAAAAGATGGAAAAGATGAAAACTATTATTCCCATTTCAAGATATCTAGTGTGGAAAAAAGAAATAACTATTCCTGTACTGTTTAATTATCTACCATAAAATAATGATTTTCTGTACAAATTAGAACATTACATAATAAAACCACCGATAAAAATTCATTGTGTCAGCGACAGCCATGGACTGTACCAAAATGCAGCCCCACCATCTAGTGAGGCACTAGACTATGTAAAATATCGTTATAATCATCCAAAACATAGTTATAATTTTGCGGAGACATTTTTGGCAAAATTTACAACGTCAGTTTCCTCCTCTGTTCAAACGTTGAATGGCTTGGAAGGATAACCCAGTAGTTGATTTTTACTTAGCTTACGTTTTATTTTATTTCCTTCTATGGACTGTTTACTCCGTCTTTAAACAATTTTATTAGAGTTTGTCATGGACTCCATTTTGATTTCCTCAAGGGAAATACTACAATATTGTCCATAGGAGACGGTGTGCAAATATATGTTACGATGGGTAGGCATAAAACCACCTACTCTGATCGAGGCAGGAATGTAAAATTCTCATACAGATAAGAAAAGAATCAAACATTTTGGTAAAGATTACTATGGATTCTTTGTCTATTGAAGGTCATTTTTTTTTACTTTTTTTTTTTTTTTTTTTTTTTTAGACCAAGTCTTGATTTATTGCCCAGGTTGAAGTGCAGTGGCGTGACCTCTGCTCACTGCAATCTCCGCCTCCTGGATTCAAGCGATTCTTCTGCCTCAGCCTCTCCAGTAGCTGGGACTACAGGCGCGCACCACCATGCTCAGCTAAATATTTTGTATTTTTAGTAGAGACCAGGTTTCACCATATTGGTCAAGCTGGTCTTGAACTCCTGACCTCGTGATCCGCCCACCTTGGCCTCCCAAAGTGCTGGGATTACAAGCATGAGCCACCACACCAGGCCTTTTTGACCATTTTTAAAAACTGAAAGTGAACAAAATTCCAACGCTTATCTATAGGTAGTAGAACCATCAGTGATTTTTACTTTATGCTCTTGTCTGCTTTCTGAGTTTTCCACAATGAGCATGTATGATATTCACCAGAAAAGAAATAGTTTTGCTTTTCGCAGGATATTAGCTCTAGGTAAGTAAATGCGCAGACTACCTGACATTTGTTAATGGTCAATGACTTGTTCTTATCCCCCTCCCTCTCTGTCTCCCATTCACAGGCATCCACGTAGATGTATCTTGAGCCAGTGGCCACAGTCTAATATTCTCTGACCTGTGGTCCCCTCACGCCTCCGCAGGTTCCTGGGCCGTGGTCCCTGTTTCACTAACTGGATTGCATTCTCATGTTACGCTCCCCTTTCTTTCTCCCACTAAACTCTAAGCTCCTTGCGTTTAGAGATGCTGCCTACTTCACCTTTATCTTCCACATTCCCGTTATAGTGTCAAACACATGAGTAATTATTAAACAACTCATTACTGAATGCATATCGAAATGAAGACTTCTATGAAAGGCTTCTATCTGGTACTGCAACAGTAAGATACTTTTTTTAACACTTTGTATGAAATTGCATTATTATTAATTTTTTTCTTTTTGTCTTCTCTACTTATGCTTTTCTGTTCTTTCCTGCCTTCCTTTAGAATGTTCAATGTTCTTAAGAATTTTATTTTAACTAACTTATTGGTGTTTTAACTATACTTTGGGCAGTATTTTAGTGTTTCCTCTTGGAATTAAAGAAATATCCAAGACTTTTCAGTCTTCTTGCAGTAAATATTATATCACTTTCTTTTTTAATGTACACAGAATGCATTTTTAGAGGTCCATTTACCAAAGCTTTTTTTTTTTTTGCTGTGATTATCATACGTATTACAAACACATGCAATTCAAATTCTAAAACACAATGTTGTAATTTTTACTTAAAAAGTCTCATGCACTTTCAAGAAACTCAGAGAAAGTATCTTCTGATGTTAACCAAAATATTTACCACCTATAATGCTTTTTTTTTTTGAGACAGAGTCTCGCACCATCCCCCAGGCTAGAGTGAGTGGCGCCATCTTGGCTCACTGCAAGCTCCGCCTCCCGGGTTCCCGCCATTCTCCTGCCTCAGCCTCCCGGGACTACAGGCGCCTGCCTACAGCCTGAGTCCCTGCCTCAGCTGGGACTACAGGCGCCGCCATCACGCCCGGCTAGTTATTTGTATTTTTAGTAGAGACGGGGTTTCACCGTGTTAGCCAGGATGGTCTCAAACTCCTGACCTCATGGTCCTCCCGCCTCAGCCTCCCAAAGTGCTGGGATTATAGGCGTGAGCCACCGCGCCCGGCCGCCACCCATAACGCTTTCTGTTCGTCACTGAAGAGCCAAGTTTTCACCGCAGGTTGTTTCCATGAAGCCCGAGCAACCATCTCCGCATTTCCTCCATTGCGCACCTGTCACCGACCCCCTCTCATAGTTTTCATAGCTTCCTTTGATTTTCTGACTGGCCCTCATTCTTGAAGGTTGTTTTCACACGGTATCAATGTCTAGGCTGACAGTTCCTTTTTGTTTGTTTTCTTTAATTTTGCTTTCAGCAATGTAGTGATGTTGTTTGCCGTGGATGGTCTCCATGGTGTTTGATGTAAAATCAGCAATACTTTAAACTGTTGCTTCCTGTGTGTACTACGTCAATTTTCTCTGGCTGCCTTCAAGCTTTTTCTGTCGCTTTTGAAGCAGTTTGGTTGTGGTGTACATGGTTATGGTTTCTTTGCAGTTATCTTTCAATTTACAGAGCCTCTTCAGTCTTTTTTTTTTTTTTTTTTTTTGCCAAATTTGGAAAATGTTATCCATTAGTACATTAAAGATACTTTCCCCCTTATTCTCCCTCTCCCTTCTCCTTCTGGAGTTCTCGCTAAATGTGTTAGGCCTGATATCGTCCCAAAGAAGCCTGATGCGCTGCTTGTTATATTTTTTCAGTTTTATTTTCTTTATATTCTTCTGATTAGATTTCCATTGGACTAATATCATCAAGTTCCCTAACTCATGTCATTTTGAATCTGTTAAGCCCTTCCAAGTAAACCCACTTTTACCAAAATTGTATTTTTGATATTTAAATATTCATTTGATTTTCATTTTATAACCCCTATTTATTTGCTGATATTTCTAACTTTTTTCACCAAGAGCATTGCTTCCTTTACTTATGTAACCATAGTGATAATAACAGCTGCAATTAAAATTCTTGTCTGCTAATTCCAACATCTGGGTCCTATCAAACTTGGTCTAAGTTTTGGGGCCTTTTATTTTTTTAATTTTTTATTTTAAACTGGTTGAAATATGTTGAATGACTAGTTGTTTCTGGAATTGTGAGTTTGACTTATTTTTGGAGATTTTAGACTCTGTTATGTTCCTCCAAAAATTGATGTATACATTTATTTCATCTTTGGGGTTTTATTTTTTATTTCTTGGCAGGAAATGAAGTTGGTTGCACTCAAGCTGAACACTTCTGTTGTTCAGGGTGGTGTGCACATCCACTCTCACGGAGCTCCTCTATCTTCAGCTGTCCCGTTTGGAATCTGCTCCACTTACTCAGAGCTCGAGAGTCAGTTAAAGTCTTGGGCAGCACCTAGAACCACAATTTGGGGCTCTCCAGTCTGGAGCTCTCCTTTCTGGGATTCCTCCCTCATCTCCTGGTGGATGTAGTTTTGGTGGTTCAGAAAGAAAGTGGATGTTAGAATAGAGTTTTGGTTTTCCCACCAGCACTGACTTCAGTACATGCTTGGCTTAGCTAAAAGCCAAAAAATGGGTGATTCACCATAGGCTGTTCAACTCCTTCGGAATCTGCCTGTTTCAGCTTTCTAGTGCTTCTAGTTTCCATGTGTTTTTCTGTCTTATGTACTTATTTGTATATATCATCCACAGTTGCAAGTGAAAAAGGATCGAATCCCATAGGAGTTTATTTGGCCATCCTGAATTGCACTTTTAGAAAAAATATTTTCTTTTGCCTTCTAAATGTATTTACTTGTACGTGACACAAACATACAAATGTTAGTTTTCAATAATAGCTAGCTACCTTTAGTTTATTGCATTCTGTGTGCCAAGCATTTTACACCATTACATTATTCCAATTCTTATTTCTTTGGGAGATAGATTTTATTATTTCACATTTGTAGTAAAGGGAATTGTGACTATAATCCATGTAATTGCTGAAAGTTCTAAACAGGAATCACATAGTTTTAAGTATTGTGCATATTTTCATACATATAAGAAAGATGAGGTTGTGTGGTTGCAAGTGTCTGTGTTTTCTGTGTTTATGTTTTGAAAATTAAACATCTGCATGATTAAGGAGGGCTTCCCCCTTATTTCTGTGGATCTCCTGGAGTGATTTCAACTCTGCAAATGGGGAATACAGAGATAAACTAGGTGTTTACAACTTTTGCCTTTCTCTCTGCAATTCCTTCACATGGAACCTCACAGCCATGGAAATTGAGTATGAAGCTCATAGGTTTCAAGGCAGTCCAAAAGCCTTTTTTCCACTACAACAATTTAGAAGCTTGAAAATAAACCCAACCTCTATGTATAGTGGAAAAAGCCAAATCAATATAACCTTGGATATAACCACTTAGAACATTCTTTCAAAAGTTTTTAAAATTATCCTTGTGACATCAGATGATGCCTTGAATTATACAATATACTCTATATGTAAGGACCAATCCAGTTATCACCTATAAGTGTATCGTAGATGATAGTCAATATTCATTCTGGTTTTCTCTCCATGATCTGCTGTGTATTATTTCCTGTCACCGTCATGATCCTGGAAATTGGCAGAACATGAACACTTTCGCGATTTCACTTTTAGAAAAAATTGAGACTAAGCACTTCAAAGAAAGCTCATTAGCAATTACTTGCTTAAAAAAATAAAAAGCAATAGGTGCATTCAATGATGAGAAGGTAAAAATAGGACAAAATTAGACTTAAAAGAAGAGAGTGAAGAAACCTGGCTGAAGTAACACAAAATGAAGAGTTGTGAAAGCTGACAGTTCTTAGTCACATAAGAGCAAGGTCATACTTAATGAAGCTAAAAAAAGTAAATTTAGAAGAAGCTAGGGAAATTTTAGGAGCTATTTGTTATTCTGTGTGACTGTCTTACTTAGATTCTATTTTCTCCTCATTTTCTGGCTGTCCTCATCCAATATTCTTTCAGAGGACCTAGGATGTGTCTTAGTGCCAGATGGCATAAAAATAACCATGCTATTAATCCTACAGTATGAGGGATATATTCACTTTTCAGTATTGAGATAAATAAAGTGAAATGAATTGAATTTCAATGAATTTATTCTGGGGAACAATTCTCTGAAGTATAGTTATATTTAGATTATTTCTGAGTAACTCACTAACATGCAAATATTGACTTGTATAGACACCAGCTCTATTTTCCATTTCAGCAATTATACATTTGAAAATGAACCCAAATACAAAATTTTGCTAAGTTATTTATCTCAGTATTAATTGGTTGAAAACTGCTTTGTTAATAGTTGGACTTAAAGTAGTTTAAATTCAGTAATATCATCAATAAGTAGTCTAGATCTATACAAATATTTGAAGTAGTCTTATAGAGAAGGTTTTTGATGGTTGCCTCTTTTGATAAATCACTATAATAAAATGTTTCTCGTTGGCTTTGGAAAGCTTTAATGACTTTAAAGAAAGATGCATTTATTGCTTCTACTTTTACACATTTAGTTTTGTTATAATATTGACATGGAGTAGAGAAATTTTGTAATATAATTAAGTGAGCTTAAATGGGTTTTAAGTTAATCATGCTCTCCATGTGCACATATAAATATAATGCATAACTTGTATGGCCCAATTAGTTAATGTCACTATGCTAAATTATGCACAAATTATATAGGTTTTTTTTTAACCCCAGAGAAAGTAAAAACAAACTATTTCATAAAGAAGGTCATGAAACGGTGTCAACTAAACAATGAAAGAAAATAAAAGCTATAGATTAACAATATTTGCCATCTGAATGTCAAATGTGATATTGAGTCTATAAATGATAGCAATATTTTCAATGTCTATCTCATCAACATAGAATATATTTTGTACATGATTATTTACTTTCAGAGAAGCATTGTTCCAAAAACCTGTTTATATTCAATCATGAAAATCTAAAATTTGATACTTTATAAAATATGATATTTGGGAACATGAGCTACCACAAATATTCCCGGGGGGAAGTTAAAAGGATCTGACACAAATCATCCTGCTACAAATCATTTCAAATTACCATCCTACATTTGAGCAGAACTCAATTTTAATATAAAATATCAGTCCCATTTTAATTGACAACATAGGTTAAAATTCTGTATAAAGATGACATTGAGATTCCAGACCATTTAATTTCATTGATTTAGGAAAAAAAAAAAAAAGAACATTGCTTGCAAAGTAGTTCTCTTTAGTTATGATTGCGGTACATGATCGTTTCCATGATGCCTTTTTCTTGGTAGAATTTTCTGAGTTTTTATTTATCTCCTCCAGAATGCATACTCCTCTTAAACGTCCACCTGGCAGCAGTATTTTCTCTGTATAAGGCACCATACTTTGAATTTTTGTATATTTTTGTGTGACAGTTTGAGTCTGCCTTCCCTAATGGGCTGTGAACTCCACAAATGGGGACATGCCTGCCTTTACTCACTGTAATAACCTCAGTATGAATGATGAGTAAATAATGCTCATATAGTGAATAATATTTCTTCAGTATTATTAGACAAACAACAAAATTGAATACACTAAATATGAAAATGCTAGGAAAAAGTAAACAAGATTAAATTTTGCTAGGCTGAAAATTCTTCCTTGTAGCACATTTAAAAATGTAAATATTTCATTCTAGTATGCGCAGCTTAAGGACTTAGAATAATCTAAAAAACAAAGTATTATAGTTGTATTACAAAATAAAGATGAATTGTTAATATATGTATATGTATATTAAAACTACAGATATGGAGATCTCTTAGGTGGAGTGCTGCATTTTGTTTGATGCTAAAGAAGAAAAGTAAAATGTTATTTTTAATACCAAAATAAGTTTTATATCTGCTAATACTAATGTAAATGTTTTCTGTCCAAATCTCGTTATAGGTAAAATAAAGTGGCAAATGAATTCTGTAGGAATTGATAACTAAAAATGTCAGATATCTCCTTAGAGAATATATGTAATTGGTAAAATATTAAATGGTGATTCATTTATTCCTTATTCTGCATAGCAGAGTTAATCCATTATTGTAGTATAACTCACATTGTGTTGGGGAAATTGCTTTGATTTGTGAGACATTTTGGAGCACTGGATTCATTTTATAGATATAAAATTGTCAATGTAGAAACAATTGCATATTCTCAGGTTATCTGTCCCTTTCAGAATTTTTCCAGCTTAGCCAGCTTTCTCAGGAGGTTGTGATGAGCAGAGGGGTCCTTCATGGTTCCCAGAGTGAAAAAGGAAGCAGGCTATTGTCCTTAGGGAGTCAGTTCATATCTGTTCTAGTCCAGAAATTTAAAATTGGATTCTTTCCCAATCCATTGGTACTTTATATATACTAAGAAAATAAATCAGTACTCTTTCACTCTAAGTTTTAAAATGCGGAATTGTTTCTTTCTCTGGGATGGTGGAGGGGGGATATTTTAATTCCAATAAATATTATGGACAGATAAGTGATACGGTTTGGCTGTGTCCCCACCCAAGTCTCATCTTGAATTGTAGTTCCCGTAATCCCACATGTCATGAGAGGGACCCAGTGGGAGGTAACTGAGTCATGGGTATGGCTGCTCCATGATGTTCTCATGATAGTGAGTGAGTTCTCACAGATCTAATGGTTTTAGAAGGGACTTTTCTCCCGTTGCTTGACACTTCTCTCTCCTGCCACTATGTGAAGAAGAATATGTTTGCTTCTCCTTCTGTCATGATTGTAAGTTTCCTGAGGCCGACCAGCCTTGCAGAACTGTGTGTCAATTAAACCTCTTCCTTGAAAAGTTATGTCTCAGGCAGTTCTTTATAGCAGCGTGAGAATGGACTAATAAGCATAGACTTTCTCTGGTTTATTGAATATTTTAACTGTAACAGTGACAGAAGGTAATTTTTTGAATTCGTTATTAGAAATATAAGTATATATGAACAAATAGAGTCAAAAAGGAATACCTAAAACACAAATAGCTAAAAGAAAATGAAATAATATAATAAAGATTCATGTCCTAAACTTAAAAACATTTGATAGTTGCCTGTTACCTTTATTATAAGGATTATTCTCTAACAAGGCCTTATTCATCCTGCTCCAAACAAAATATTTAGCCACATCTTGTCTTTCACTGCTACTCACCTCTGGCTCTCCAAGCCCTGACCCACCCTGGGGAATGAGCTCGCACCTCAGGCTTTGAATACCAACCACATCAGAATATGCACCATCACACAAGGCAACCACGCCTTTGCTTTAACTGCTAACTTAAGATAGGCTACTCTTTTCTCATCTTTATTTCCATTATCTTTCCAGTCTGAAGAACTACTGAAATCTTGAACTATAAGATGGATATCAGTAAAAGAAATCTTCTACAAGGATGACAGTTTCCTCTGAATTATATCATCACAATGAAGAATAAATTCCAGCTAATAGTAAGAAAAATTGCAATTCTAGATAATTCTGTACTACGCGGCATGTAACTCTTATTCTCAATATAATTGGTCAGAAATGATATATGTTTTAAGCCCCTACTTCATTTTAGTGATGAGTACAATGAAGTCAAGAAAGCTCAATGATGCATCCAACCGCACACAGTGGGTAAAAACTGGTATAGAGATAAGTCTCTAAATCCAGATGACAGCTCTGTGAATTTCAGCTCCTCCAGTTCTCTACTGCTACCTCCCAATGTAAAGCCCATTTGTCACCCATATATATATATGAGTGAGGAACCATAAAAGATATATATATATAATATATATGGTATATATATAATATATATGGTATATATAATATATATAACATATTCTTTATCATTAGTATCTTTTAATCATTCCTCAATCTTTTATAATAAGGTCTTAATAATGTTTTATATCAAAGAATTAATTTGGGTCTCCTATACATATCATTATCCTTAAATGTCTAGTTGAGGTTTCACATCCTACCAGGAGTTTACTTTCACTGTTTTACTTTTTCACCATCACATCAAAGTCACTCTGGTCAAAACAAAACATCCCCTCTAAACCACTGCTCTGCCTCTCAGATTCCTCCTGCTGTCAGTTGAACTGCTGATCATTCAAGGTCAGCAGATCCACCCGGGTGACAGAAGGGAGGTATATTTTATCTTTGTCATATATTTGTTTCCTAAGACAGAATTTAATTCTTGTTTCTTACCATTCTCAAATTTGCTCTTTATTCTCTTGTCCCGATGCTATTGCCCTATGATAAACATTTTTCAGCTCATTCCAAAAATTGTTCTCACTCTGTTCCATGGGAATTTTCAGAGACATAAACCCAATTGAGCCTAAATATGCCTCCTTCCTTTCTCTGATTTGTAATTGACGCCTAATATAGCAGTGTCCTTCCAGAAGACCTTGCCATCGTCACAGAATCCTTTACATGCCCATATTCGCCCTGCATGTGTGTCCCCAGGCTCTCTGATTCCTCTTTCATCTCTCAGTTGGAAAAAAATAGCGCTATTTCAAGAAATGCAATCCACCAGTAGGGAATAGGAAAAAATATGTTTGTAAGAAATGCCTACATGCCAAAGAGAGAAATCTTCAAATAATTTACATGGAAAATGCTATAATGAACTTTAAATTCAGCTTACACATTTCCAATGGCAATTCAGTTTGCTATTTTCAACTCTTTGCTGCATTTCTACATCATTTTTTTCTTTTAATTTTATTACACATATCAACATATTACATAATTGAACTATGCATTCATAATCTAGACCTAACTCTGCCATAACGATGAGTTTGATATCCAACTTTTTAAATATAAAATCTTAGTTGTGAAATACAGGATTTTTTTTTTTTTAGTTTTTCTATATTTCACATGTATTTCTAACTATCCTTTTGAGAAAAAACTTGCTATATTCTTGCTAATAAATGTTTAAAATTAATTGTTCTCCACATGTTGCTTTAAGGCAACCCATATATTTACACTTCAGGCCTGGCATAGTGGCTCACACCCGTAATCCTAGCACTTTGGTAGGCCAAGGCAGGTGAATCACTTGAGGTCAGGAGTTCAGCACTACCCTGGCCAACATAGTGAAACCCTGTCTATAATTAAAAAAAAAAAAAATTCATATATGTAAGTTGAAAAGCTATGTTCACTTGACTTTCTCTCAGAATGTTGCATTAACAGTATCACTGTGTCATCCATCTGATTTCTTGTGTTCAGGTATGGACCTGACTACAAGAGTGGTCAGGAATGGAACTTATACAGTCCATTACCAGGGTCAGTTCAAATAGGGTGGTGTTTCAGGCAATTTTTATTCAACTACTGGATCATATAAAAGAGAAAAAGGCAAAGAATAAATGGAATATGAGCTAATGTTTTAGTCTACAGAGACATGTCCATTTTTTTGGTAGGAAACAACTGAATGAGTCAATATAGCCCATGGAGAATAAAGTGTAGGAGTTTATCAAGTACTGTACCATGAGCAGATAACAAATCGTGAATAGGCAATGTCTGCATCCCTTGGATCAAAATATATTTTCCATAATTTATGTAATCTGTAATCAGGCATTCTATTCAGTTTTGTGATGTCTATTTTAACTCTGGCTAAAAACGGCATATAGAACACCATCAGGCAGCTCCATTCTTCTGAGTTCTATCATCATAACACAGGCAAATTATTATTGTGCCTATTGAAACAATGAAGCCAGCTGCACATCTGATGCCAAAACACTGAAGATATTTATTGATGTATTTCACTTTAAAGTAAATACACTTTATTAGGGAAAGCATTAAAGATTTCTTCATGGAGCATTAGCTAAATTGATACACAGACACATTGTTTCAGCGTTCTTGTGGGTTCACATTAATTTATTCCTGTAGTAAACTTTCTCTCCATCGTATGAATAGCCCAATGCATATTTTTGTAATGATGAAAAAATGCAATTAATAACCCATGTTCTCTTTTCGTCAGGTCAGTAGCAGGGAGCGACATCGTGAGGGAAAACAGTAGCCAGGGATAACGGAATGCTTCTAATGACCCTTTTAATACCATCTTCCTAGACTGGGGCACAAGGGCCATGTTCTTGCTTTTCTACCCCTTTTCTCAGTGTCTTCTCATGGAGTTGTAAAAATAATAAAAATCATTTGAAGATTAAGAAAATTAGGTTTGAATATTTGTCTTTTTTTCTAGGTATCAAAAGGCTGGTCAGTGGCCAAGCTAGGACTCTACCACTCATCTGATAACAGTTTGTCTCTAACTTTCTTTTCCTCGCCCACTCCATGTATATACCCCCTGTAGACAGATCTGCTCAGTCTGCAATATACAAGCCATGCATGTCTGTGAAGCTCTGCTTGGGTTCATTCTAGCTCCTCAGTAGTAATGGTTGTCTCCTCCTTAAAACCCATCATCATTGCCTGCTTTTAAACAACGACTCCTACTTGGCAGGTGCGCACCATGGTTACAGTGTACCTAAGAGTAAGGTGTGATCCTACCCTTGAGTACTTCACAAGCTAAAGATGAAGCAAAATCTATACAAATATCAGAATTCTACATACCGAATTTCTAAAATGTACTTGAGAGTAATCATGCCATTACATACATTATCCACTCATTACATATGATCAATAAGGTTTTATTATGATCCCCATTTTGTAAGGCAGGCACCTGAAGTTCAGAGAGGTTAGGAAACATTCAGCAACGCCATAAGCAGGCGAAGTGCATTACCTGGAGTTCAAATCAATATCTGCTCAAAAGATTGTCATTCCTGGCTCACACCTGTAATCCCAGCACTTTGGGAGGCTGAGGTAGGAGGATCACGTGGTCAGGAGATGGAGACCATCCTGGCTAACACAGTGAAACCTCGTCTCCACTAAAAATATATAAAAAATTAGCCTGGAGGCTAAGGCAGCGAGACTCCATCTCAAAAAAAAAAAAAAAAAAAAAAAAAAAAA
>NW_016808928.1:116958-153612 GCF_001698545.2 Rhinopithecus bieti | reverse complement strand
AAAAAAAAAAAAAAAAAAAAAAAAAAGATTGTCATTTCTTCCACATAAGGTTGTCATTCAAAACTATACAAAGAGATTGTCATGTACCTCATAGGCACATGGAAAAAAAACTCTTAGAAGAACAAACCAATTTTCTTGGGTGTTTCAGGGAAGCTTGTAAGAGAAGGTGCTATTTAAATAGAACACTGAGACAGGAATATGTATTTACAAGAAATAGGAGGGAGAAAAGAGTGCTTAAGGCAGAAGAAACTGTGTTTGTTTAAATAAGGGGTTGAGAATGGGTTCTTCCAATGGACTAGCACATAGATTCACTTTGGTCACATGGAAAAAAACAGTGAATGGCTGAGCTACGAAGAGCTAGTGCCATCTCATGAAGGGCCCTTCATGTCTAAAAGTCTACTCCTTTTCCCATGGGCTCTTTACATCTCAGGCTTTACTAGGTAACTCTCACCACATTTGCCTTCCGATTTCTTCCATGAACCGCTCCTTTTGCCATTGTATCCATATCCCTCTTGTCTCTGCAGTTCTTCAGCATTTTACTCATCTGTGGACTGTGAGACTTCTTTCATTTTACCTCTTCCACAGAGTCATTTTGTTGTGACCTCCTTAATTATTTTACAAGTAACTGGAAGGCTAAGCCAATACTTTAGTTTTTGCAAATGTTAAATATTTTGCATACTGCAAAGGTTGGCTACTTTTGTGCTCCAAGAACACATTTTTCCAGTTCAGATGTTGTCAGAGAGGAGCTTGGTTTAGGAAACAGCTCTGACCTTGATCTTAAGTAACGATGGTTTGGCTCGTTTCAGTGAGCAACTGTTAATCCCCCTCTGTCCTATGACAGCATAAGTTCCACCCACAGTTGCTTATTTTTTTTCTTCTTTTTTAGGAGATAGTATATATTAGAAGTTTTCCACTTCCAAATTTAAATAATATCTAAGATGGTTAATAATTCCATGACCATAGTTGTTGCTTGCCTTCATGTAGTAGAAAGGACACTGTCTTCGAAGTCAGGAACTCTACGCTAAGCTCTAGCTGTAGTATTTGCTTGGTGCTTAGCCACTGGAAAACCACAGCTGTGAGGAGTTTCAGGCTGACCATTGTGGAAAGAGAATTTCAAACCTTCAGATGATGTTTCTGCCATAAACTATGAACATGTAAATTATTATCCATTTGAATGTGTACATTATCATCCATGGCCTAACTTTTGTTCAGTTTAAATGAAATGATGTCTGCACAATGGCTACTAGAAAACAAGACGGGTAGGTCTACTATTCAAAATGACATGGCATTATTACATTTTAATAACATTATACATTGTTGGCATTATTTAAAAGAAAACTATAGATTTTTATAGAAATACATGTCGTGTATTAAAAGAATGTGGAAATCATTTCACCTAATCATTTGCCCATAGGAAGTGAATCAAAATTAATATTACAGTCATCATCTTCCTCTCCCTCCAAGTCTGCCCTGCTTAGGCAACTGGCACTTGGTCATTGCTCAGTAGAAGAGGGAAAAGTATGATTTGAGTTCTTAAGTGGGCACTTGATCCTTGTTTATCTTACCTGTTACATTACATGACCCTTATCCATCCTGATACCTACTGAAAGTGACTGATTTTTGGACAGTGTTTTTATTGTTAAGTAGGTTTGGAATAATGTGGTTGAAGAGGGCAACCACATGTCATATATGCCAATGAGAATTGGATTCACAAAGCCTTGACAAAGTATGTCTTTGCTGTATCAGCATTTGTTTCCCCCAAAACAGTCCTGTGAAAATTCAGAAACCCTCAGAGAATTTTATTTCACAAAACTATATGCATGTAATTTACCTGTTTTCGCATTTGACAATAGCGTATCCATGCATAATTTACAAAGATAAATGCAAGGTATGCTGATTTTTAATAGAACAAAATTACACAAAATAGAACCATAAAGACTTAGATGCTCTGCTCGTAGGACCTAGGTTTGGCAAAGTGCGTGAGAAACATTCTCCGAGAGTAATGATAGTAGTGATTAATACTATTGCAGCAGTATGTACCCAGCATTCAACTCACAGAATCTCAGGCTCTGTAACATGCTACTTCGGTGACCTCTGCAAATTGCCGAAACATTCCGTGCAGCGTTTTATGTATCATTCACAGTAACCTGTGAACTAATGGTAACTAAGTCAAAGTCTGCAGGCATAAGTGTCTTGCTCTTTGGGACACACAGCTAGTGAGGACACGAGGACCACCGGTCTGCTGGGAACCCTGAAGGGTGGGGTCTGCCTGATTCAGAAGCTCAGCACCCTTGAACTCCCTGCGCAGCTTTCAACTCTCATTGCACAATCGGAAACATTTTTAGTGAGTAGATATTTAATGTGTTCTGAAGTTTTTTATATAAGAGGACAAAATTTGGTTTATGTCTTTAGCAGGTGAGCGAGGTGTGTGGTATATGACACGAAAGGCAAACTAAAATGCAAGAAATAGACATCCATTTCCTAATGTAGAACACAACAGATCTTGAACATGTGATTTATTTTCCTGCTCCTGAACTTCCAGCTGAATCCCTCCGAGAATAAGTACAACCTCTCTAATGGTCGGCGCACACTCCCTCATAAGCTCCATGTAACCTGACTTGTTACACACACTCTCTTTTCAGAGAGCATTGTGGCACACCTGTCTGGAAAAGCTAACCTGCTTTAAAAAATAGTCCAAATAAGATAAAATCAATCAGGAAGGGGCGATCCTCAATCTGCCAGCAGTTACAGGACAGAGAACAAGAGAAGGTAATGATAGCAGCTGTGATTGCAATATAAGCTTTTCATTTATAAAGGCACTCATCCAGGGGAAGGGGACATCTCTGGAGAAAGGCAGGCAGTATGCATTCATTATCCACCAGGCTATTCAAAGCAGCCGCGAGGTCAGGGAGGTAATGCAGAGAATGCTCAAGGATGTCTCAGGTTCGCCTCTCCTCGGCAAGCAGTAATACATTTGGAAGCTTAATGTGCACTACCCCAGCTTCTCAATGAGAGCACCATACCCTGCTTCAGGATGATTTGTGGCAGGTGCAAAAAAAAAGGTGTTCAGAAGAGTGAATCTGCAGTACCTAAATGAAACCCATGGCAGTCTCTTCAATAATTTGTTCTTTCTATCCTGAATTAATAATTTCGGAACACTGCTCATCTTCTATTTATTTATTCAAAAGATGGTTTTAAAAGTCTAACCATTGATATAGTCTAGAGTAGGATCATTCATAATTTGTGTTCTCTGCAAAACACATTCAACTTTCTGAACGTAGACATATGGGGAAGACCAGGGATATTCCATCTGATAATTAAATACAATTTATCACTTTTTACAGACAGATGCTTTATTATGTCCTGGATGCCCAATTATATTCAGTCATATCTACAAAGATAAGCACAAAGGAAGAAAGTAGCAAATAACTCTCACTACTTTATAAAAATAATGTACCCTCTTCCTAACTGCAACATCTTTCCAATAGTTCGAGAATCCTTTTAAATGTACTGTCTTGTATTAATTCAGAATTTTTAAATCTCTCTTATTCTCTCTGTCTCTGCTTATTCAGCTGTGTGGTGTAAAGTATATTTAAATGAGTGTCTGAAACCTGAGTCATGAGTTCTAGCAGTGCTATATATTAATTGTATGGCTGTAAGTATCTTAAGCTCTCTGGTTTTCAAATTTCTTGCTTGCAAAAGAAGATACTGGTCAAAACTGTCCTGTCTAACACATAGGTTTCTCCAGAAGATAAAATTGTACTGCACATTTATGTATGACGTCATAGTTATTATATTCCTTTCTGGAGTTTAGAAGCTAAATTTTATCAGTTTTATTAGCACTACAAGACAAAAGTAACAGAATCACTGAAAAGGGGTATTTCCTCAGTGAAGAGTATTCTTTCCTTTCTGCCACAGGAGAGAGAAAAATAATGTTTTATTTTAATATAAGGTGCATAAGACTGGGCTAAATTATCACACCCCTCTCTAAGTATTTGATCAGATAGCTAGATAAAAATTCAGTAAAGGTATTGCTACGGATTTCATGTTTGTGTACTTCCAAAACTCATATTTGGACTTAGACGCAATGTGATAGTATTAAGAGGCAGGGCATTTGTGAGGTGATTAGGCTATGGGGATTCCACCCTCTTGAATCGAATTAATGCCCTTATAAAAGAGGTTTCACACAGCATTCATCCCCTTTTCGCCTTTGCTTCCCTTGTGCCATGGAGGGACACAAAGTTCATCTGCTTGGAGAATTCAGGAAGAATGTGTCACTTTGGAAGCAGAGAGATTGGGCTGGTTCCAGACACCAAATCTGCTGAAGTCTTCATTGTAGACTTCCCAGCCTCCAGAACTGTGAGAAATAAACTTCTGTTATTTATAAATTACCCAGTCTGGGGCGTTTTGTTATGGCAGCAGGAACAGACTCAGACAGGCATTGTGGTAGCTCATCTGCAAATATGCCCAGTGATTCTCGTCTCCTAACAAGCAAGCTCTGTGTGGTCCCCTCCCACGCTGAATAGGGTTGATGGGGTTAAAACCATGGGGTATTGTGTGAATTACAAACTGTGATTTCTGAATATAGATGATTATAAAAGGTTTTGCAGCTTCCTCCTTGTTCCCTTGGACCACACCTTCTGGGGAGTCCAGTCACCATGTCATGGGGAAAACTAAATTAGCCCTACGGGGAGGCCCACGTGACAAGGAATGGAGGTCCCCCTACCGACGGCTGGAAAGGAACTGAAGCTGTGCTCATGCTAACCTGGTTGACTCAGAACACTATATCCAACAGCTGCAGAATATATAACTGTCTTCAAGGACAAATGGAGATACTGATTAAAATAGATAATATGCTACACTATGAAACAATTCTCAATGAAGTCCAAAAAATTTAAATTCTAAAGAGTATTTTCTCTGACCAAATTGGGAAAAGGTAAAAAGAGCATTTTTTAAAGACCCCAAATATCTGGAAACCATGCAAAACACTGTTGAATACACAATGGATCCAATAAATTATTACAAATAAAGTTAAGAAAAGTTCCAACCAAATAATTACAAAATTAAAACACATAAAATATGTTGGATTCAGTTAAAGCAGTGCTCATGGGGGAGTGTGTAGCTTAAATGCTTATATTACACTCGAAAAACCATATAAACTCAATTATTTAAGATCCTGCCTCAGGAAGTCAATAGGAAAAAATATATAAAATTGTAAAAGGCAAATAAATAGAGATATTAGCAAAGTCCAAGGCATTTTAGGGAAAAGATTAATTGATAAAGATTTAGTTAGACTTATCAAGAAAAAGAAAAGATACATATTAACTACAGTAGGAATAAAAGATGCAAAATCTCTACAGATCCTAAGGACATTAAAGAGTGTATAAGAAATATTGTGAATAAATTTTCCCCCGAAATTATGACCACATAGGTAAAATGGACAAAGTCCTAGAAAATTACAACCTGTTTAAACTAACACAAGGTAGAATATCTGAAGTGACCTATAAGAAAAATTTAATATTTGATATTATATACTTTTTTAAAGTTAAAATGACAGGCCTAGATGGTTTCACTGGTGAGTTCTGTCAAACATTTAAGAGCGACTACAACAAAACCTAATATTTTAAGAAATCTTTCAGAAAAGAGAGAAGGGGCAAAGATTGCCTAAGTAGTTCTAGGAGGTTAACATAATTTGATAACAAAGTATGCCAAAGACATAAAAAATAAAATTAAAAGGAAACAGACAAAAACAAACAAAATTACAGACCCCTCCTCATTAGGAGCCTAGAAGAAAAAAAAAATTTTTTTAATTAGCAAATCAAAACATGTAAATGGCTAGCAGTATTTGTCTTCAAAAGGGTGGAACTACAGTATGTTTTATGTTTTCTCTTAACTTATGTAATTATTTTTTATACGAGCAGAATAATTCAAAATTGAAGGTAATTTTATGTATTTTTTTCCCTAATTTTTCATGTTAGTTTATACTCTATAGACGTAGCAATCCTTACTACAAATATAACAAATGAAAAGGCAAAAAATGGAAAAATCTTTTAAACTTTTATGGAAAAAATGACAAAAAATATTGGTTAAGAAAAAAAAAAATACAACCATAAATGCAATCTAGAATTTGAATCAATATGAGATTTAAAATTTTTAAGTTCCTAATTTTAACCTCATTTTCATTTCAACCCTTCACATGATTTTGTTATAATTGCTATATCATTTAAAACAGCTTTCATTAAGCCTCTAACATTTTAATCCCGTTTTTATTTTTCCTTACTTCCTCAAGGAAAAGGACAATTTGTAGGTTGTTAGGAACTCAATTCTTTAATAAACCTTGGTGGGAGAGAGAAAATGAAAACGAGCCTTCCAGAGTTTCCCAAGCCCTCTTTAGTAGACAGCATAACATTAGCAAGACCAGTCGCGAAAGCACTAGCAATAGAGGCATTGATTAGCAATAACAGAAAAAGCATCCTCTCTGCTCTCTTGCCCACCCCCCACCCAAAGCATATGGCTTTTATGTAGCACTTCCATTCAAGTCTTCCTAAGCAAGAATTCCAGTCCCCCAAGACAGCTCTGTTCCATCTTGAAGAAGAATGACAAAAGCATGGTCTAATGCAAATGCATACATTCAGTTTAAAAAAAGAAAAAAAAAAAAAACACAAAACCACAAAAATTGGCAATTTGGGAAAGCACCTGCTTCTGCAGAAGCAGGAGCAGAAGGAGATGGCCATGTTACCACAGCAGGCGCATGACAGAGAATTTAGATTTTTCCTTACGGAAACCATACATTTTAAAGTTCATAAGCAATATGTTTCCAATTGGAAGTGAATGTGTTTATAAATCAGGGAATATTGGTCCAACCAGTTGGACAACCCTGAGGCTGAGATGTCACCTGCCTTGAAGGCTTCACCATTATAGACTCTGCAGAGGATGGCAGCAGCACCCGCAACTTCAGCCCAGCTGGAAATGAATCATCTGATTGGTTGAGGGACCCTGGCAGAGCTTCTTCCCCAAAAGTCTGTGCACAGAATAAGAACATCCTTATCTATTTAGGAAGTTCAGTGAAGCTTCTTGGAATAAGACAAACAAATGGCATCTCACAACTCAAAGGGAAAAATGGCTAAATTGGAGAAGCTCCAAAAAACTGATATTTTACAGTTTGGTGATTTTGATTATTTAGAAAATGAGTTTTAATTGCTGAAATCATGTTTGCTGATAGTTTAAAATCCCTTGGATACTCTAACTCTTTTCTAATATAAATTTTATCCTATCCATTCTTTGTAACCCTAACAAGCTGGACAAGTCTAGGAAGAAGAAAATGAAAGAAACAAATTATTGACACTTGCAACCACTTGTAGGAATCTCAAGGGAATTGTGCTCAGTGACTAAAACCAGCCCTAGGTTTAAATACTATGTGATTCCAGGATAACATTTGGGATATGATCCCAAAATGTTAATGAAATTTTCTGGAAATGACACCTTTGTAATAAAAAAAGGAGGGAAGATGTGTGGCTTCCAGAAGTTAAAGGGAGTAAATATGTTTATCATAAAGACACCATGAGACTTCCTGATAGTCAGATAAAAGTTCTGTGTCCCCAGGGTTTCCCTGTTAGTATCCTGGCTGTATTATTACTGTACTTTAGTTTTGAAAGATGTTACCATGGGGTAAGAATGGAAGGGGGCTCTGTATTATTTCTTACAAGTGCAAATCAATCTACAATTACCTTGAAATAAACATTGTAATTAAAAGAAGCAGTAAGGACTAATAAAGGTGTTGTCTTGTATTCTACAAAAAATAGAAGCAATCAAGTTTTAACAAACATATTTGTTTTCCACACTTAATCTCATTTTTCTGAATAGTTATTCTATGAGGTAGATGTAATTACTATATTTAAGTTGCAGTTTTTTTCAAAAAATGCCTGTAAGCAATTTACTCAAATAATAAAACCTTACAGCTACAAAATAGTGCATCACTTTTCTGGTACATCTTCACGAACAAAGGTAATAAGGAAGACCTCCAAGAGGGAGTGAATCGCCCAAGGCCACCAAAACAGTCATCAGACAGAAGTTTCAAAGCCTTTTCATTAAGCACTAATTCTTTAATACTGAAACCTGAAATTTGAGAGCAAAATAAAATTTCAGTATAGGCAGACAGACCTCTAAATCTCTTTCAAAAATCATATTTTCTTGAAATACTATTACTGCTGCACTCTAATTCCTTCTGACTATACCCTGTCATGGAATTCTGACTCATTACAAAACTGACTGATCAACTCCCAATCTGTCAAGCTCTTAAAATACAGCCACACACAGTTAAATCCAATCTCCTCTATCAATGCAGCTTAACCTTGAATAAAGTATCATGCAGACTGGAAGGTTTTCTTAATGCACGAAGTGATTTCATTCTTTCTCATTCATTCATCAAGTATTTAAGCAGTATGAACTTCTTCAGGTACCCAGGTAGATAGATCACATTGACAAGTATTATTGAGTTTCTGGTCAATTAATTCTTACATCTTTTTCAACTGAATGACTGAACTTGTGCAACACATTTCTTAGTCTGAGATGAAACTTTGCATGCATCCTTGTCAAATTTCATCACGTTTCTCGTCGCATAAGAGAGTAAACTGAAAGTAAATGGTGGCAACAATCAGGCAAGGGTTGAAGCTTGTTAAACCCACTAACCAGCTGTGTGGTTTGGGTAAATTACCAGATTGCTCTGAGCTTCTGTTTCCTCATTTACAAAATGGGGATAATGATAGGTACTTCATGGAATTAAGTTCCTCCCCGGTGACTGCCTTGGGCTAGCCCATGAGAGATGCGCCACCCAAGCTTAGCCCTTCTTCCTGGAGCAACTGGCATTCAATCTCTGGGTGATGGGAGGTTGGGGGAAAGGAACAAAGACCCACTCTTCTCACCTCATTTCAGGGCATCTCAGCACAACTTGGCAGCCACCCTAGCTCTGAGCTCCCAAGGAACGGCTAAGTCCACCATTGCCATGGCTTCGCGGTTCAACTTCTCTTGCTCACTCTCCTTCCTTCTCTGTCCTGCAGGTGATTTTTCCAGGGACCAGTCACACTCCCCAGGGAACCACTTGCGAGTCAACCTCCAAGTCTGAATTTGCTTCTCAAAGAACACGACCTAACACACATAGCTGTTCTTGCATTTTGAGCAGATGCTTTTAATTCTCTAAATGTTAAATGAAGTAGAAACTACCCAACTTCTGTCCCTTTTCACTGGTATTGAAACCTATTATTTTTATCCTATCTAGTGTCAGAAAGCGAGGTGAGGCTTTCCCTGGCTATAATTTCTGTCCTTACACACTTGATTTCATTATCTGTCTTACTTTCTGTCTCTCTCTCCTTCCCAAATCTTTCTTCTTTGATACTCTCACATGTTCACTCTTTCTCATTTTGCGTTTGCTCATTCTTCCTCTCATGTCTCTGCCTGGCATCCTGCCTCCCAGTCTCTCAACTGCACCCTTTCTTCTGTCTCTGCCATTCTCTCAATCTTCTTTCTATATTTTATCTTTGATATTGTCTCATTTATTTTTATTTATTTTAGTTTTTTCTTTTTTTGTTTTCCTTTGTCACCCAGCATAACAATTCCTACCTTATGTGACCTAGGGGAATTTCTACCCTGCTTAATTCTGCTTATCTTTAGGAAAAAAGATGCCTGAGGTCCAAATTACCCCTTGTGACCAAACAGGCTTAGAATGGTGGTACCCAAGAGAGCAGCTCACTTGACCTCTGAAGAATGTCTAACTTTATTAAAAAATCATTTCTGTGCTAGATGACACTCCCCTAGCACCATGACCTTTGACAATCACCATGACAATGACCAGAGGAAACCACAAAAGGAGAAAGAGGAAGGATGACCACACTGGGGTTCTGAGGCAGTCTCTGCCCATTCCCAGAAAAGACATGAATATTTGTCCTCTTGTTTTTAATGCCCAGTCGCCTCATTAAAGATGGCTGATCTCTGCCTTCCTGGCTCTCAGAGCTGAGAAGTAGATTTGTGAGCCAGGCTCCCACTTCTCAATTCCATGGCCATTGAATAAAGCCTGCAATGCCAGAGGCTCACTTTTGGTTTCCCATATTGGCTTTTCAGCGCAGAAGAGGGAAACATCTTACTTTTGGGGGAACTACCTTTGTCGGTAACACCTTTTGTCAGGTTTCCTCTCCAAACTCCTTGAATTTCTCAGCCTCTGTCTCTCTCCATCCACCCAACATCATCTCTCTTCACTGGTTATCCATCTTCTTGTTTTCAACGCATGCCACTGGTTAGGATGCAAAACTAAATCTCTCAAACTTAAAAATAAATATCATTTCCTGAGACTATACCTCCCACAGGTATTCTAACTCTCTCTCTACCCTTCCCAGCCAAACAGGTTGAGAGTAAAGCCCAAACTCATTGCCTTCATGTTGTCACCTTCAGCTCATTTCTCGGTTCACTGCAATCAGCTCCCCGACCCCACAGCTCTGCAGGGACTTCTCTAATGTGAGATCCTACCACCATTCATTCCAACAGCCTCAGTTCCCACCCTCCAAGACTAAACACATTCAGCCCTCAGCATGTGGACTCATCCCTCCCTCTGGAATCACTAGTCTCCTGGTTTCCATGACACCACTGTGTTCCACCCACAATCTTCCCCCTCCTACTCACTTTTATATTCACTGAAAAAGCACTCCCCTGCCCAGGTCTTTCCTGAACTCCCTGAAAGGTCATACACCCCTGTTCTGTGCTCCCTTGATGCATACAGATCCGCTTGCTGAGGGTCTCAAACCTTATTCTTGTAGAGAATGAAGATATACTGCTCTTGCCACCAGAGCTTCTAACAAATAGTACTAGGTAGGATTCAGGAAACTTAACACAATCCTCCTAGAGATTGCAGTGCTTAACAAAACATTGCTTGGCATGACATTCCCCACTCTTTATGGTGACAATCTGTTTGGCTGCCTGCCTTTTATATTACCTATAAGCTCCATAAGGACATGGGTCATGTCCATCTGGCTCAGCACATTTTCTCCAGGAATTAGTGGGGTGCCTGCCAACTTGTAGATGTTGGAAAGAAGAGAGCTTGATATGGGGGAAAGCATAGGCTTTTAGTGAGAAGATATTTTCAGAGGTTCTATGAGAAGAAAATTAGTAAATGGCACATGGTTAGCGTTCCGTGTCACTATTTTCATTCATTTCTATGTCTCCTTCATAGTTTTAAAAAAGGTAATGAACCATATAAAGAAGTGCCACATTCCATATATCCAAGACTTATAGAGTATTCTGATTTAATACAATTTGGATTCTGACTTTCATTAGTTATTATACGTGCTCTCTCAAAGGTTAAATGGGGATATAAAATTATGTGCACCATTCTAAGGAATAAGTGAAGAAATGTGTTTTAATGGGCTTAGTAAAGTGCTCAACATACAGAATGTGCTCAGCAGAGAAAGCTAGCTCAAGATTATTGTAACTATTATTAGCACAACATCATTCATTACTTTTGGGTGTATTTTTCTTAAGGGCAATAATGCCACTCCGCCTACTTTTTAAACTTTTATTAGAAGAATATGACATATATTATTGTTGAATACTTTGCTGACTTTCAGATAGAATATGGCTGTAACATAAACCTACTCTCTACTAGCCTCATTTGTAAAGGAATTATATTCGACATTGATTTGTCATAGGACGTGGAGATCTTAGAATGAGCAAAACTTAACTTACACTTGGATACAGCTTTTAACTCTGGAAGCTAGTCATTCATAGAATACAATCTTAACTGGCTTGATACTGTTTTGAATGTAACCTCCGGTTTTGACGACAGTACACGATTGTCTTGCAAGATATTTTGGCTTGTTTTGACAAGTTATCTCTTAAGTCCTGTTGTCAAACAGCTTACGTTCTAATTAAGAAACTTAGAGCAACTAGGTAATAACGTTTATAAAGAAACATTAAACATGAGTCATTATCTATCATGCCTTAAAACAAATTACAAAGTGTCAGTTTTCCACTCTTTTCCTTTTAATTAACACCCTGGTCTTGATTAGATGTGTTTAACTTTTTTAAAACAAAATGGGAAGGTTTTAAAATATAAAACAAACAGCTATAAATCAGTCCTATTACTTCATGGAAAGCTTTGTACACCTCTTCAGGTCTTGAATTATCTTTCTTTTACAACACAAACTAAAATCTGTAGGTGTGTAGACTAGACCTTCAAGTCTGATACATGAATTCTCAGAATTCCAAAGGAAGGTCCCTGAAATTGATGGTTACTATTAAAAATCTAAGTAGAAGAAAGCACATCAATTTCCCAATTTAATCGTTAGTAGATTGTAGTAGAGTTTTAAATAAATTGTACTTAAACATTAAACTAACACATACAAAAACTGAAATAGTGGGTTATAATTTATCATAATTCATTGATGAGTGGTTAAAGAACATATATTCTTTAAGTAGAATGAAGAAATAGAAATATTTGGTGAAGAGATGCCATAACTATTCTGCTAATAGATGCTGTCTACATAATTACTAAGATACGGGGCAGTCTTTTATTTTTTTTCTTTTCTTTCCTGAGATGGAGTCTTGCTGTGTCACCCAGGCTGGAGTGCAGTGGCGCAATCTTGGCTGACTGCAACCTCCACCTCCTGGGTTCAAGTGATCATCCATATTCTATCACAAGTAGCCACCATCACGCCCAGCTATTTTTTGTAATTTTAGTAGACATGGGGTTTCACCACTTTGGCTAGGCTGGTCTCGAACTCCTGACCTCAAGTGATCCACCTGCCTCGGCCTCCCAAAGTGCTGAGATTACAGGCTTGAACCACCACGCCCTGCCAAAAGCAGTCTTAAAGATGAATAATGAGGATGCTAATTTAATAAAATTTGCATTTTATTAAAATTCTGATCCAAGAAATATTTTGCTATAGTTAGAATGATTCCATCGTTGAATTTGAAATGACCATGGAAGAAAACAAATATCAAACAAATTTTAATGAACTTCTCAATTTTCTTTCACTCAAGTTATTATTTGCACTTTTGCTCCATGTCAGAAAAACAACAGAGGGATTTTTAAAAGTATTTACTTATATGCTGCATTGCTGGAAGATAATTATGTTAAAACTGGCACTCAGTAATGCAAACGTGGGCCACCACTGCTTTCTATCCATCAGTATGATAATTGCAGGGCATACACGTCACACAAGGTAGCAAGAAAACAATTCCAATAAAGAGCCCATAGCGAGTTCTGCAAAAATCAATGCTCACTCCCTAAAATCTGTAAATACTTAGGAAAGCGGATGCAGGCATAGGCCTCTCTTGGTGTGCTGGTGTGTATACATGTATCCTGTATTTACATTTTTATACTTTAAGTTGTGGTCACAAGGTTGGTAAAATACTGGAAGAGGCCTTATTCTTAAAATGGACTATTGAGCAATGGAGACACAATTAATAGATTTTTAACAAAATTAGACTCTGCATTGTAAGAACTGTATTGAGTTTTAAATAGTCAGTGCTCCCACTTCTCTATTTAAAGATGTCATCAAGGAAAAGGGACTCACATAACTCTGCTAAGACATTTTATGCATCTAAAAAGTGAAACTACTTTTATATAATAATATTTAGCACATATCACAGGGAAGGGGCAATTTATTTCATTGCTAGTACTACTTAGAAGCTTAAGAGTGACATCATTCTGATTATTCTGAGAGAAATACTTTCTCCTTAAAAGAACATTTTTCCTTAATTTCTACTAAAGAGGACAATTTCAAAATTCATTGAAATTAATAGACATTTATTGATAACTATTTAAGGTCATCCTAGAAAAAGAAGACAAACAGGCAAAACCTCCATTAATTTCTTCCAATCAACTGAGTATGCGAAACCCAAGGGAAACCTTTCCTGGCTTCCTCCTTTCCTGTGTCTGATGTTCCAGGAGAACCAGGATGTGACACTTCAGCCACCAGGGCTGCTGTGCTCTCCATGGTAAGGCACTGAACTTCATATTTGCTTCACCATATTATGACACTATATTATGACCATATTATGACACTCTTATCTTTGGTAAAATGATAATTAAGCATATAGTCTTTAAGTTTCAGTAAGTATATTAAAAAAAGAATAGAAGCATTTTGGAAAATTATTTTAAAGAAATGTAATTCTCTTTCTTAACAATGCCAGTAATTAGCATAACATCTTAAGCAATTATGAGAAGAGAATCACTTGAATTTAGAATGTATTAAATCATTTCCAAACAGAATTCAATAGATCCTTTTTCTTGTGAATATTTTTCCTTAATGTGATTTTTGAAAACATTTTGACAACTTTTTAACTTCCATATTTTCCTTAAATATAACTTTTTTCCTTTTACTGTATTTTTTTTTTTTTTTTTTTTTTTTTTTGAGACGGAGTCTCGCTCTGTCGCCCAGGCTGGAGCGCAGTGGCCGGATCTCAGCTCACTGCAAGCTCCGCCTCCCGGGTTTACACCATTCTCCTGCCTCAGCCTCCTGAGCAGCTGGGACTACAGGCGCCGCCACCTCGCCCGGCTAGTTTTTTGTATTTTTTAGTAGAGACGGGGTTTCACTGTGTTAGCCAGGATGGTCTCGATCTCCAGACCTCGTGATCCGCCCGTCTCGGCCTCCCAAAGTGCTGGGATTACAGGCTTGAGCCACCGCGCCCGGCCCCTTTTACTGTATTATTTCATGAAATCCATTTTTTAATAGACCAAATTTTTAATTTGTTTTGATCAAAGCACTTTGCTGGTTGAATAATCATTATAAGTAGAATTTAAATAATTACTTCTGGACTTTCCAAAACACAAGTGTTTTTCTATATTTATTTCTCTGTATTTTATTTCTCTTCCTATCACTCCTCTCTGTGTGGGGAGTATCTTGTACATAGTGTGGGTCAAAGAAAAGACCACTGAGGACTGTGAACATTTTTGTGACTTACTGGTTATTGCATAGTTTGAACAAATTCTGTTCTGAATATTGTAACCACATAATTAGCTCAAAGGCCCTTGTGCCTAAAATCTCCAGCCATAAATTATACAAGCCATATTGACTGTTTGCAGGTTTATATTAACAAGTAAACAGAAAATTTGAAGTTTCACATTATGTAAATATTTAAAGTATAATTTACATATGTTTACATAATACTTTGCTACTTAAGCTAAAAAATCACATTTACATGAAAAAATAATTTATCCTATACAATTTAAGCAAACCAGCTTTTAATTTCCATAAGGCAAATACAAATGTAGAAAAATAATGAAAGTTAAATTTTATATTTAACATGATATTTAGAAAGCCAAATTGTTTAAAGCCAACAGAGGCATACAATTTTTAATGCAGTTCCCTTGAATCTGAGTTAAGATATTAAATAGAAGTTACATAGATGTTATGTTAGCTCATGATTCAAAGGAATATAGTGAAATTTTACATATTACAAGTTTTCTACTTTATATAAAAACACCACATTGAAAAAAAGTGGCAGAATATCGGTATGCTTTTCCCCTTTTGAAAATCAAATTTAAGCCAACTATGATTGAGAGGAGAAAGTGAAGTTTTAAAAGGAAAGCAATAGAATGGCCGGGCACAGAGGCTCACCCCTGTAATCCCAGCACGTTGGGGGGCTGAGGCGGGCGGATAATCTGAGGTCAGGAGTTCAAGACCAGCCTGGCCAACATGGTGAAACCCCGTCTCTACTAAAAGTACAAAAATTAGCCGGGTGTGGTGGTGGGCGCCTGTAATCCCAGCAACTCGGGAGGCTGAGACAGGAGAATCACTTGAATCCACGAGGCAGAGGTTGCAGTGAGCCCGTATTGCGCCATTATACTCCAACCAGGGTGACAGAGTGAGACTCCATCTCAAAAAAAGGAAGGAAGGAAGGAAGGAAGGAAGGAAGGAAGGAAGGAAGGAAGGAAGGAAGGAAGGAAGGAAGGGAACAAGAAAAAAGATAAAGAAAATCAATAGAAGGCACTAGAGACCTGGTGTGAAGGACAGTGTGGAAGTGACTGGGTGGAGGAAAACGGCTTCCCCATCAGAAGGTGCCTCCATGTGTGTGTGGTGGGGGGACACAGCCGTGCACATGAGTGTGGTGAGCACTCTTTGGAGACAAACCTGGGTGTGAGCCTGGCTGCACTAGCTGCCCTCGTAACCTGGACAAGGTGACTGTTTGTAAATCAGGGGTGATCTATTGGAGGAGGCAGTAGGGAACAAGGAGAAGAGTCAGCAGCCAACCCAGGCCAGAACTGGCTGTGAGCTGAACTCATGGGTAACAGAGGAAAGAGCAGGTCATGTTTGGTTTTGAGAACTATGCTGGTGAGGCAGGGCAGACAGGTGTGTGGATTTGCTGTGGGAAGTGAGGTAGAAGGAGGTATTGAAGTTGATGCCTGGATTAAGTCTGGAGCAACCATGCAGGGTGGAGGAATCTAACTTTCAGATTAAATAGCTTTGATGGGACATTCTTGTAAACACCCAGATGGAAACAGTAATCAAGCACTGTGCTGTGCTTGTGTAGCTCAGAGAAGTCTGTGTCTGGGGACACACATGTGGAAGTAGTGACCACACTTCAGATGCATTTAAAGACGGGGAGGAAATGCCGGCTCCTAGAGAGAGAGCGCAGGGTGGAGCCTCCTCCAGTAAGACAAATGGTGTAAGAGAGATGCTGATCTAACACTGCACACGGAGTACTGGATGAACAAGGCTGCCAGGGAGCAAAAGCTTATCAGGGAAATAAAGGTGAAGCATACTTGGTGATGTGTTGGGGCATATTGTTGTGACTATTAAAAGACAGATTGAAGAATAATGAAAGTGAAATGTTATATTTAATGTGATACTTAGAAAGCCAACTTGTTTAAAGCCAACAGAGGCATACAATTTTTAATGCAGTCCCCTTGAATCTGAATTAAGATATTGAAGAGGATACTGGAGAGACATGGGGAAGTCATTGAAGGTTTTGAACTGGGATTGAGGAGATAGTGAATAAAGTATTTAATAATACAGTATTATACGGGTGGACTAGAAATGCAGAGACCATAGCAACAAAGATCTTGAGAAAATCATGTAAAGAGTTGAGCTTTGGGCTAACAAGAGCTTGGATTAATGTAATTGCAGAGGAAACACAATGACATGACAGATATGGAAAGGATTTGGGAGGAAGAGAGGTAGGATGTGCTGAGAAGTTGTTGGGGATGTATAGCCACAGCGAACACAAACTGGTTTGGTTACAACGTACTGCCTCTCCTTCACCCAGGCTGACCTTTCATGTTCCCTAAGAGGTTCCTCCCAGGACATTAAAACGTAGAATTTTTAATATCAATTCTGTTATTACCTGATATAATATTTGTCACATTAACAACTTCCTACATTGCCTGGTTGTATGTGGCTGATACAGAAAACTAAAACAAACAAGCAAAAAAAAAAAAAAAAAAAAAAAAAAAAAAAAAAAAAAAAATTAAAATAGTGCAGCTAGTGACTGTTGTTCTTTCTTGCAATTTGAACATTTTGTATTTTGTGTTGTTTTCCTATTTTCCAAAATTTGATGTTAAAAGAATGTCCCCACTGGTATCAATATAAACATGAAACTTTTAAGGAACTCGGAATAAATTTATTTCGGAGAGTCAGAGAAAACCAAGAAACAAAAGTAATGTGCATCTGCAGAGCTGCACGTGCTGTAAAAGAGAAAACACCCACATTCAACAACTCCTCAGGGGTCCTTGTCAAATTAAAAGGTTATATAAGCTAGAATGAGGTGCATCCACACTTCAATTTGTTCAAGTCACGTAGTTTTATTTCTCTAAATAGTCCTATTACGTGAATTCAGTTCTAAGTTTTTATATGTGTATGTGTATGCATGTTTGTTTATCCATTTGTTTTTGCATTGGAACCTGTTTAAAATTTATTTAAGGTGTTGAAAGGTAAACTATGAAAAGAGTAGAAACTTTATACACACATTTTGTTTCAGTAATTTAAATGTATCATTCCTAAAAAGATCCATGCCTAAGAGAAGGAAAAAATATTTCTTAAACAAAAACCCACGGTGGTCAGAAACATAGTAAATGACAATAATTCATGGGTATGATGTGTGGTGTGTTTTGTTCTTATAACCACAGTGTTGTTTTATGTTACATGTTATCACAAGAATGTTGTTGGATGGTTCCTCAAATATGTCCAGGGTCCTAGATGTCCTATAATAGGTGAAGGCTAGCTGACTCAGAGATCAGTTTTTTCTTTTCAAAATGGAACCACTGAGATTAAACTCTTAATAATAATAATAATAATAGAAAGCAACAGACTTTCCCTGCTAGCTCTTGACAGCAAGCAGGGCCTTGGGCTGCCATTGTGTTGGGGTCAGCACATTTGTCTGCAGAGCAAACATCCCAGGAACAGGACCAGCCTGGATTTCCCCACGGAGCTTCCAGACATGGTCTAGTGGATGCCTTTGGCTCTAATCCAGACACAGAGTGAAAACAGGAAGGAAACATGCAAACCACATGATACCCATCTAAAATGTAAGAATCTTTTAGGCAATACCCATAGGCTCAAATTATAAGACAGCCAATGATTATTTTTAAAAGGCTGAGAATGTTAAATCCTTTCTTAAGGATTGATAATGCATGCCACAAAAGGATAACTTTTCTTAAGGTTGTATTGTGTAAATTGATTAATTAAAATTAAATATATCTTAGAAATCTTTACTAAGATGTTTAAGTAAGAACATAAGTCAACCGATACAGGCTTCCCAAAAGCGTCACTCACTAATCCACAGGTAATCATCTGAGAAAATAAAAAGAATACTGTATGAGTTTTTTCCCTACAATTTAGAAGGCACTTCTAAGTTGCACTCTGATGTTGTCTTCTGACCCATCATTCTTGATATATGTAATGGAGGTGTGTGTCTCAGGTAAAGGATTCCTGCAAAGCCATCTTGCAATTTTAAAGCTCTCGGTTGCCTCAATTGTATACATAAGTGCAGGGGAAACACCCTAATCACAAAAGCCATTTAGATGTGTGAGTCAATGAGTCAATTCAAAGGGATGGGCAGAGATAAAATCTTTGAAAATTATTTTTCCACCCCCATCTTTTTTTAATTAAGGGACGCATCATTCATAAATGTGTGCTCTTTAATTATGTAGTACAAAAAGAAGCAGGGCTGTACCTTCCCCTCTCTGTGCTCTGAGCTGTAACAAGTTATTCATTCATTTCTTTCTGTCACGTTTACCATTATATATGCTCAATAAGCAATTGCTGATTGAATCACCTAGCTTGGAAGAAGATAAGTTCCTTTTGTAGCACACAGAACTGGAAATCAGAAAACCAGATTACAGTCTAAGTTCTGTCTTTTAAAATAGGCGATGCTGAAACACTTATTTTAACTCGCCTCAGTTGACACATTTATAAAATGAGTAAAAGAAGAATGCTTACCTCACACAGTTGTTATAAGAATTAAACACACGACACATCAATGAAGTATAAATAAATGCTAAATAAAGCAGCTCTCATTAAAGGGGTTGGAATAATTCATGCCAATTAAGAAAGATTTAGATTCCCTTAGAATGGCTTGTTGCCCCTGTTGTGTTCGGATTCAAACCTCAAGACAGAAAATCAGAGGACTGCTCAATGCGATATGATCCTAGTGACACCCAGGTTGATTAACTTATTTTGGAGATAAGCTATCTGCAACAGAGGGATTCAAATAAAAACTTTAAAAGATGTTCTTTGTTTAAGACAGTGACTTTTAGCCCTTGGAAGTGAGAAAAACATTCAACATAAGGTTAATACTTGAAAAACAAATTCAGTGTAGTTGTCAAATTCTGGGTAAATGTGAGCATTAGTTTTAGAATGATTACGAATGCTGTGGGTGGGTTATGTTCACCCTGTGTATTGTTTCAGATAATGTTCTATTACACTACTGGGTAACTACGGCTATCCACGGGGCTTCATCAGCTGAAAATTTGGAAGAAAAAGAGCATAACATGAAGGTAAAGTTAATTTCTGTTTGAACATGATAGATTCTTATTTTTGAGAGCTTGTGAATCAGATGGAAAGGAACTCTGTAAAGAGGGATTCGCATGTGTTCATATAATTTTTGTCCAGGCACACAGAATGATCACTTGAAGTTCTTGTTAAAATAAAACATCTCAACAACAAAGGCTGAATTAAGATGATCGTTCACTAATCATATATCATATAAAACCCTTGTAAATTAGAATAACAAGTTTTGCAGCTTTAGAATAAAGCTAATTTCAACACAATTCTATACACATACTTTGAATAGAATATAATTATATTACAATAAATACAATGTGCTTCAGATGTAATGGCATCAGAACAAAATGCAAGTAATTTGGAACAAGATCTTCATAAAGTATCACACTGAGAAATTATGCATTGCAAAATACTGTTGATCTTCACTATTTTTTTCTATAAAATTTAATTTTCCAAAACGAGTTTGTCATTTTTTTCCGGGTCGTGTTACATAAAATGTGCAACACGCATCACACACATATTGTTCCATGTTGCAAGTTTTCTGGGTCCTGTGTTTGAGTCTTAGGACAGTCACCTAGCTGTGAAGCCAACCACAGATAGCTGGGAAAGTGGACTCAGTAGATTCGCCCTGAAACATTGAGAACTCAACACCTCTCTAAGGTTCAAATAAGTGAAGGTAGCGAAATACCCCATTTCTACATATTGGTGGTTATTAATTTTCCACTGCCTGATGGCAAATAAAAGTTCTCATCTCTGTAGTACCTACTCTAAGTTTCTTTCCATTCAGCAATATTTATCCCTTCTGGTCTCCTTTGTCAGACAGGGATAGAATTGCGGTCATTACTAATAGGAAGAGAATGTCATGAAAAATGTTCTCTTCTCATCCCTAAGGCCATGCCATCAATGTTGCTCACTCATTCGTTTATTCCCATCTGGAATACACTGAGAACCAACTGTAGATGAGAACCAGTAATAGAGAATGGGGTACAATGTAGAAAAATATGAAAACTGCTGTACAATTTTCAAAGAGGTAAGAATACAAATGAACTCTCTTCGACTCCAAACACGAACCCTTCATCTGAATTACAAACAAAGTGGATGCAAGTGACAGATCCATTTTTTTTCTTCATTCTAGACCTTATTTCCATCCGTTTTTCCTCTTTTGTCAGTCTCTGCTACCAGTGACTTCCTTCTCTCAGTCCCCAACCATGCATAAGTCTTATTCATCTGAACACACACAAACACATACACACACATGCACAGCACACACACCATTTCTAGTTCCTTCCTTCTTCAAGCATCTTTCTTTGTTCTGTTACTTTCATCACCTCTATCCTTATAATCTCTACTGAATTACGTGAAGTAGCTATACTCACTTCCTCCCATTTTCAATATCTGTTCAGTCACAAAACCTGGCAATCACACCTCACCTCCTGTCGCTTACCTGAAGCTGCTTTCTAAAGCCTTGCAACGCGACCACTCAGTTCTAACTCACCATTCCTAAGCCTCCAGCAATCCTCTACCACCGCGCTCCTCGCAGCCTTCAACGCTGTTCACTACAGTTTGTGCCATTATGAGCATCTTTGCGAACAAATTTAAGGACAGTTTGAATTATGGCATGGCATATATCAAGCATTCAAATTATTCTTCAAAACCATCCTCCAATTAAAAAAAAACTCACATTCTGGGGTTCAGAATAAACCAATGCAGTCTGCTTATTTAAATATACAAACAAACAAATAAACAAACAAAACCTCTCTTTTTCTTTTGGGACCTTACTTGCTCTCTCCCCTCCTTAAAAATAGAACCTCTTCCTGAGTGAATCTCCCAGCCACTTCCCTTATGACAGTACTGGGAAGGCCACTTTAAATCCCTGATTGTCTCCACATCTTACTCCCTTAGAACATCCTTCTTTTCCATTTATTCAAGTTTTAGTTATACTGGGAACCAGTTCAGGCATGGAGACTTTTCTAACCAAAAAATAAAAAAAATAAAAACAACAATCACAAATAGTGAATGAAGGTACTCATTTATTTTACTTCCTAATACAGTTGTCTAAACTCTCATTCATTTATTTTCATTTTTTATGACTTACATAAGAAGATATAACGTAGTAACTTGAGCGTGCACTTTAGAATCCGAGAGATCTGGGTTAATCCAGACTCCCACTCACTGGCTTTCTGATTCCAGGGAAACTACTTACTTTTCCCAATACCTGGTTTTATGTGTGTAAAAGGGGCATATACGACCATTACCTTGGTGAAGGGTAAGGATTAAATGAGATTATATAATCTCTAGCATACAGATGGAAAACAGTAGGGATGCAGTTAATTGTCATAGTCTTCATCCTTTTTGTATCTTATTAGTATATTTTACCAAATGAAACCTTTACCAAATGAATGCCTCATAACTTCTAGATGCTGGCAGCATTCCTCCACCATCCCTCTCCTTCCACCTTCCCTGCACCTAGTCAGCCAGCTACTCTGTGACCTGTTCAAAGCAGCAGCAACACTATCCTTTTGTCTCCAAATGTTGCTTAACTGTTCTAAGCCTTAGTCTCCTGAACTATAAAATGGATTAAAAATGGGTATCTCATAGAAGTGTTGAAGGATCAAAGAGTGTATAAAGAGTATAGCATCACCTGGCAGGTAGTAAGAGCTCAAAATATGCAGCTTCCATGGTGATGACGGGGCTAAGGATGTCCATCATTCTGATGATGGAAAAAGGGTGTTGAAATCGCCATTCACACTGGGAGACTCTTTTATTTTCTTCCTCACAAACTTCCACACTGCTGTTTTAGGGAGCTGCAGGGGACTGTACAAACAAATTCATCAATCTTACCTTTACAGTATGGTGCCAAAAAATAAAAAAGTGAAAAGTGAAAACATGTAGAAACTGTAAAAGCAAGAGCCTCAGAGACTTAAAAATGTATGTTAGAAAGCCTCTATTTATACAAGAAATAAAGAACAGAAAGTGGTGTAGATGAAGGTAGAAATGCTAAGAACCCAGAGTGTTGTCTGCACTTACTCCATTAGCACAACGCTGAAATCTGAAGTCCTAGAAATTCCCAATCCATGCGGCCTGTGATTGCAGAATGATGCAAAGGCAGATGATGCTAGAGATGACACTGGGTTCAGAACTATGCATCTACCTGGTTAACCAGTGAATAGTCTTTTGAGGGACTCGGCAAGACATTTAAGAACCACTCTAGGCCCGGCGCGGTGGCTCACGCCTGTAATCCCAGAACCTTGGGAGGCCGAGGCGGACCGATCACGAGGTCAGGAGATCGAGACCATCCTGGCTAACATGGTGAAACCCCGTCTCTACTAAAAATACAAAAATTAACCAGGCCTGGTGTCGGGCACCTGTGGTACCAACTACTCAGGAGGCTGAGGCAGGAGAATGGCATGAACCTGGGAGGTGGAGCTGTCAGTGAGCTGAGATCCCACCACTGCACTCCAGGCTGGGTGGCAGAGCAAGACTGTCTCAAAACACAAAACAAAACAAAACAAAAAAGAACCACTCTATACTGTCTACGAGGCCGTCTTTATACATCTATGTGCCTACATACACGGACGGATTTTTGGTTTTCCTTTTGTCTTTTGCTTTTTCTCCCCTGAGGTTAACTCAATGCAACACTTTGGTGTTCTTCCAAACTCCCATGTTAAAGAGCTGTACTTGAACAGCTGTGGAAGGAAAGAGTGGAAATGGGCAGCCCTGACCAATACTGCAGTGCAGCTGGGGCCCTGACAATGATCCCACTCAGGTTAGTCGGTTAGCAGAATGTTTTTATCAGCAGCACAGTTGCCCTTCTGCTCTGACACTCAGAACAAAAGGTCTCCACGGTGCAGCCGTCCTCAGTCACCCTGAAGTCTCCAAATATGCAGACCAGGAAACACACCGAAAAAAATATGGATATGTAGGAGTTTCTCCATTTCATGAAAGCACGTTTTAAAATATTCTAACCCTAGCCGGGCGCGGTGGCTCATGCCTGTAATCCCAGCACTTTGGGAGGCCGAGGCGGGCGGATCACGAGGTCGGGAGATCGAGACCATCCTGGCTAACACGGTGAAACCCCGTCTCTACTAAAAATACAAAAAAAAACTAGCCGGGCGAGGTGACGGCGCCTGTAGTCCCAGCTACTTGGGAGGCTGAGGCAGGAGAATGGCTTGAACCCGGGAGGCGGAGCTTGCAGTGAGCTGAGATCCGGCCACTGCACTCCAGCCCGGGCGACAGAGCGAGACTCCGTCTCAAAAAAAAAAAAAAATATTCTAACCCAAATGTAGGAAGACCTTCTGCAGTACCTTGGCTCATTGCAAAAGTCTTTCCAAATAGAATGTTGAATTTATTAAAGCAATGGCAACCTAATGAGTGAGTTACCAAACCACATTTCAGAGGAGAAAAGAGAACTGGGCCAACGATAAGTGGAAGTTTTTGCTTAGGACAGCAATTGCTGGATACAGAAGTCTGTGAGTTCAAAGTGAACGGAGAATGACCCACTCTGCACATCCTTGAAATTGAATCTGAAAATTCAGATTGCAATTGCCCATCATCTTGTTCACAGCCACTATCTTTCCTAATAATGTACAGCATTTTCCCAGTGGACTTGCTGTTAGAGCTTCTAATAGAGAAAGGAGGACTCCTGAATTCCACGCTGTTGGGGGCTAAGGATCCTGCAGTAGCTGAGGGATTACTGTTTCAGATATGCAGAAATCCCAAGTCAGTCTTCTGATATCAGCGAGTTTCATCTGTGCTGCACTAATTTCTGAAATAATGCTCACTGAACGAATAAGAAATAAATAAAAACAAAAACAACCTCAAATCATGTAAATGACTTGTTGATTTTCCATTTCTCTGTTAAATGATTTAGTCTCTCTTTCGCAATTTAAGACGAATGCTCCTTGTGCTTCTGTGATGTTTTGTTTTTCGATATGTTGTACGTTACGTATTATAAGGAAGATCAGAGAAATCATGATCTTAGCTTTTTCTATTAAGTTGAAACAAGTATGTAGAATTTTGCGTTGTTTTCCTTACAAGAGAAACTTGACATTGGTAATTTCATGAGGTTAACCCCTCTGGAGAATGTTCTCCCCGATTCTGTCATAATACATTTAAGAAAGTCCTTGGTCAGTTTCAGGCAGATATCACATCTGTCACTTGAGGGGCAGAATTCTTTGAAAACTCAGTGACAATGGGGAGGCCTATGGTCACTGAAATGTCAGCTTATCACAGGAGGCTGACTCCCAAGCCTGAAAGAATTCAATCTAATATAACTCATGTCTACTCAAATGCCTCCTGTTCTTGGCCTTTTAAACTTTTTTTTTTTTTTTTTTTTTGCTATAAAACTTGAAGTATTCCAATACTCGGGACATTTACTGATGATGTTCTGCTAAAATGTATCTAAAAGATTTAGATATTGGAAGCAGATATTTTTGAATTTAATTAGTCCAGGACAATAAAAGGAAGATGATTTTTCTCCTTCAGCAGTTCTGTGCAGCCCGCATTCATATCCTGCTTGATATCAGGAAGGAATCTATCCTGAGAACCAGTGCCCTTACCTCTGCAGTCTAAAGGTGAGAGCAAAGTGCTGAGTGCTGGCGTCATGAATTTCCTTTTAAGTGACAGATTCCCTGACAACTTTAACAGGTGTAGAGTCAGCAAATAAAAATATGTGTATTCTAAACTTTTTACTCTTTGACATTGGCAGTTGACTCAGTGGGTCAGAGAATTATGTTACCTGTTCATGCCCTTGGTTTTGAGCTCCAGACAGGTCTATAAAGTGGATTCTATCTCTGAACATGAGTTAACAGTCATTCTGCAGAGTAGCCATGACTGTGAGCCAGTCAGCACAAAAAGAGTAATGGCAACATTTTCTAACAAAAATGAAAAACTATATAATTATATACATATAAATCTATATTGGTCAGTTTATATGTAAATTATATATATCATACTGATAGTATGATGTTTGTGTGCATATACACACACGGATCATCAATATTCTCTAGAGTGGAAAAATGTTGGTTTTGAATTCCAGATCTCCAATGATTTTCCAGGAACCTTTGGCCAAATTCTCTACTTTTCTAAACCTCGGCTCTCTGTTAAAAAAGGGTATCACATAGAAAATCTGCATGATTATATTTAAAAGGATTTGTAGATTATATTATGTAAATAAGTATAAAAATAGTTAAAAATCAATAAATAAGATAATAATATATGTACTAAGTATATACGATAGGAGTAACACACCAACACATGTAAAACTGACTGCATCAGAAGAGTTTGATACATTAGATAAAAAATGTTTGATTCATATTCAGGTATTTTCATTTCAACACTTGTGTAGTCTTATGGATCTTTAAATCTCATTAGATATCTGATATGCCACATTTTTACATGATTATAAACTGGCGTGAATGCTTACATGATATAAATGACGAATTGATGGGTGCTGACGAGTTGATGGACGCAGCACACCAACACCACACAAGTATACATATGTAACAAACCTGCACGTTATGCACATGTACCCTAGAACTTAAAGTATAATAAAAATAAATTAATTAATTAAAAAAATCATTATAATTCTAAATAATCACAAGTCAAGGGAGATTCACAAACGTAGCATGAAGTATTTTGAAAAAAAAAAAAAAAAAAAACCCATAAGAGTTCCTTCATCCCAGACTTGATGGTAGGAAAAGCCGAGGCATCTTGTATTACAAAAGTTACCTACTTCAAAAGAGAATGACAGAAAGGGTAAATTCCATGACAGCCTCTTCATAAAATGGTCTAACTCCCTGGTAGCATTGTCTGGTGCTAGATCTCTTGCAGTTAATGTTTATTCTCTCCAGGTTCCCGGGGCCAAACAGCTTTGTGACCCTGTTGCAACATTCACTCCTCAAACCCTGTGCTGCAGACCCATGAGCTCCTGATGTTCTAGGAGTGCCCCAGCTCCACACCTGCCCAGGCCTGGCCCTGCTCCAGCCTAGCCCTTCTGGGCATTGCTCAACTACTGCAATAGGTTCTCCCTCAAGACACACAAATGATCAAGATTGACCTGTCCCACAGAAGCAGAGTGTTGATTCAGTCCCTCATCTGCAGCAGTTACTGTCCTTGATTTTCACTGGAATTTAGTTCATTCTCTAGGGTCTTAGTGTGTATGAATGTATGTGAGTGCAGATACACATGCAGATATAGATATATAAAGATATATCTCACTCCATCTTTTGAGTTTTCAGCACCCATGTGCAAGGATTGGTGTTCTCCATGTGAGTACTTAGAACCCAAAAGGCATTAAGATTGCACAGTGTAAGAAAATGCACAGGGTAGTACTACACACACACGTGTGTGCGCACACATGCAGACACGCACACATGCATGCACACACACGCACAGACACACACACACACAGGATATGTGAATTGAATGTATTTGACTCTATTCACTTCTTCTTGGTTTCATGGATTTAGGCCCCACCCTCCCACACCCTAAATTTGCAACTTTACAAAGCCACTTTTCTGTTGAACTCTGAATAAATGAATTAATCATTGCATGAGAACAGTTTGAATTCAAGTGTCTGGAACTAGGCTGATTTGTCATGTGGGGAAGAGCTGAGCTACAGACTAGTAAACCAGCACATTTCCAGGCAGTTTCACACAATAGCCGGCAACAATCCCAAGAGGAACTAGGTCAGAGCCCGAGGAAAAGCACAATCCGGCTTTCCGTTTCCCAGGAACTGCTGGCTGTTTGCTGACCTTTACGAAGAGTGTCTTTAAATGTTTCCTTGAGATCAAAGCCTCTGAGTGCTTAGCCTTACATTTTTAGGTATTACTTTTTCCTTTGTATCCATTAAGATCCATCCCACTGTGAGTGAGAATTACAGAACAGTAGTTTAAACATGTTTGCTCATAGCCGCTGCCAATTCGATCATAATAGAACACTTTCACATTTAAAAAAAAAAAAACCAATTCAATTAAAAACTACATTATAGAAATGCTAAGGGCCTAATTCCAACTAAAGATGGCAATGAAATTTAAAGTAAAGACAGCAAATGAGTGTTTTAATGTGTTCTTAGCTCCCTACATGTAATACACAATCACTAATAACGTCCAGCTGAAAATGAGATATCCACTGCGTGGGTGCCATACATCCTAAGATTATGCCAAGGGCAGAAAAAGCTCACATCATGTCTAAGGGAAACCCTAAGTATTGATCAACGGCCGTATTCAACTGTAAGGTGGAATTTTCATTTTAACTTCATTTCATTGCTTTAGTGACCTTAATCTTGTAACACTTTTGAAACACTTTTTTATGTTTATATATACTTTAGACATGTAACTATGAATAAAAGGTGTTTATAGAAAAGTATTTTTAGGAAACAGCATGGACATTGGTTAAACTCATTAATGATGTATTCATTCATTAAATAAATATATATTGAGTAAACTATGTGCCAGAGATGGTTCTAGCCTTCATTAAGCTTTTTTTCTACTGGACACAGACAATTAAAAAACATGATAAATCAGCAAATTTATTGTGTATTAGTAGGTGATGAGGGCTATAGCAGAAGAGGCAACAGGGAAACAAAAAGGGATTGGAGTAGCAGGTGGAACATGGTTTCTGATCCCATTAGCAGGTTTACCTGTCATATTAACCTAGGCTGGGCTTCCCCATGGCAAAATCAACCCACAGCTTTCTGGATCATAGTAAGCACAAGCTTAATTCTCACTCAAGAAGCTTCTCTAAAGTGTTGGCAAGTGTCCTTTCCACTGAGTTACTTGTCACCCTTTCTGCTGAGGCCATGATCCTCTGAGATTCCCAGGACACCAGAGCAGACAGGAGGTAGCTCGGCTCTGTACTGGCCCCTGCAGGCTTCAGCCCAAGTTTCAGTGGGTCCTGAATACCTGACCTGAATTAGCCACAAGCCCCAGCTTCACCACAGGAAAACGGAGAGGAGGAGATTGCATTTTTGGGTGTGCCACCATCTCCACCGCATCAAGGTAGGCCAGATTTTAGGAGTACCAGGCCGGAGGAAGAGCTATGCAGAGTCTCTGAGGCAGGGCAGCCCTTGTGGGTAGAGGGGAAGTGACCATCGATTTATTACTGTGTCTCTGGTGAGGACAGACCACCACCTGTGCCTGACGGATACCTGGAGGTCTACGGGAGGAATCCAGCCTTGGGGTAGGGAGTGATCTATAAACTGAGCAGGATAAACACAAGTGTTAATGTATGTGTTTCTGTGGGTGGGAAAATATGTTAGACCTTCCCTCAAATTCTAAAAGGAAGTATCCATGACACCAATATTTTTAAAAATTAAAATAAAGCATTCAATTACACTGCTGCATAATTGATCTGGTAAATATTATACAAGTAATTTCCATATCAAACTATAGAATTCTCCACACCGAAATCTCAGCTCCTTTCATTCTCTCTGCATTGCTCTTCAGTAATCCTGTTCAATAGAAACGGAATGAGAGCCTCCCATGACATTTTAAATGTAAGAGAAGCCACATTAAAAAACTAAAAATGTTAATTAATTAATTATTAAAGGTGAATTAATTTTAAGAACATATTTAATTCACCAAAAATATATCCAAAATGTGATGTTGATAGGTATTCACTATAAAAATAATTAATAAGATATTTTCTTTATTTCATACCAAGTCTTTAAGATCTGATGTGCATTTTATGCACATAGCACATCTCAAGTTCAACAACGGACCTGCACAGCTAGTGACCAGGGGCCACAGTGACTGAGGGCGACGGTCTGGGAGCTCAGGTCTACACCAGCACACAACATCCAACGTCAGAACAGAAAAGCTGTCCTGATTTCTTCAACTCAAGTCATCATTAATATTTAAAAACGAATAAATGGGCTTATTTAAAACCCAAATGCATTGTGGTTCCCAGTTTTACAGGGAGAAGCTCTAGGTCAGACTCAGCAGATAGGCTTTAGACAACACTAACAGCAGTGAACATTTTATGAGAGCTGCCACATAGCACGCGGTACATCTCCAAGCAGGCACCCATGTCAATGACAACATGAACAAGGTGATAATGATGATAGAAATGAGGACTAACAACTAAACATAGTACTGGTTCTACTACACACAATCCCAATCAACTTCAGAAAACAAATGCAACCAAAAGGCTGAAAACCGCACGCACTGCTACAGAGCTAGAAGTAGCTGGTGCCAGAATGGAAACCCAGTTCCGGCTGATTCAAAGTGCTTGCCATTTCAACATGCTGCACTGCTTCATTTAGAACTTCCTGAAATAGAGAGGATTTCCATTCAGGAATAAAGCTCCTTACAAAGCCACCTGTAGAGGATAAAGTCCTCTCTGTACAAAAATCACCTGCTCCACAGCAGAAAATGTCTCGATACACATCACACTGGTACGGATTTGTTTAAAGCACTGGATAATGATTATAAGTGAAACGGATATCTCAAACACTGAAGAATTCCATGTGAACAGCACGGATTGATATCTGGGCTAATTTTTAAGCTACAAAGTAGCACCTGCTGGCTTCTAATTTATAAGCAAGCGTTTTGTGAATAGCTGGGAGTAGGAGAGACTCAAACCGCATGTACAATGAGCACCCACCGAAAGCTCATTTCAAGTACAATCCATCATCTGTGTCCAACATGACAGGGAACTGGACAGCACACACGCTCCGTCAGATGCTGTGATTAAAGGGAGGGACACTGTGGCTTGTCACATGACTGCACGAGGCTCTCACCACCTGCTGTTAATAACTGACACACAATCTGAGCCTGCTTTATAAGAAGAAGGGACAGGCTACACATTCTGTCTGATAGAAATAGAAGGAATTACTCACTCTTTCATCTTCCTAAACACAAACTGAAACAAATAACATTTTTGTCAAAGTTTTGCACCCTAGGGACTGAAAACTGCAGTGAAAGTAGCATTGACCAGGGAGCTTAGAGAAGTAGAGAGTAAGGGAAAGACAGAAAGACTGGGGGAAGAAACAGAGACGGAGAGACAGACAGACAGAGAGACAGAGACAGAGGAAAGAGAAGAGAGAAGAGAAGACAGAAGAGAGACAGTTTTATTTTTATTAAGTTGTGTCAGACTCTATGGGAAACAAATCACGCTTATTTGAAGTCCTTCGTAAACATTTAATATTTAATTTCTATAGGTTGAGTTGTTTCAAATGCTGTTGAATGATCTCTGGGAAGCCTGCAAACGCATATTAAAATTGTAAAAAGTGGGTGTTGTATGATGATTCTCCTGGCGTGCAAAATCTCATCCCAGATATCTTTATCAAGAATTACTCTCAACCATGTTCACAGCATGTGACAAAGTGACTGCTATGTTGTTCATCATCTGCTCATGAAGGGCTCTCTTTTGAAAGCATCAGATTTAGTGGCAAGTGATTACTGTTATAAATGCAGTTTTGATAATTTATTGCCAACTGTTTTCCCAGAAATCACCATCCACTGATATGCCATCCCTTCAGATTTTCACAAAGCAACAGTGCAGGTATCCGGCCTGGGAATCTCAGAAGAGCCCTTTGAAATGCCACCTGACACTTTCAACAAATTATTTCCCCCTTTTAGAACAGTTAAGCAGACAATACATACAATAAATGAAGTATATGCATATGCAACTTTTGTTAACATTCAGTTTCTAGGCAGCTCATTAAGATCTGAAATATCTTGATTCTAAAGCACAAGCTCGTAAGTAGCACGGCAAAGACCAGCAGAGCTGTGCATATGCATGGACCACACCACCAGCCTATCTGCAAGAATTTGTCACTTTAATGGAAATAGCCAGAAATCACACAAAAAAAGATGTTACAAAAAGAAAATTCATTGCCTTAGAAATTGCCCATTTATGTACAATTTAGAAACTACAGTTTTTTCCTAAGTATCTGCAAAGGATTGGTTTCAGGACCCCCATGGATACAAATATGTACAGATGCTCAAGTACCTTATGTAAAATGGCATAGTATTTGCATATAACCTGCAAAAATTCTCCCTGTATACATTAAATCATCTCTAGATTACTTATAATACCTAATACAATGTAAATGCTATGTAAATAGTGTTATGCTGTATTATTCACGGAATAATAGCCAGAAAAAATTCTGAACATTTTCAGTATAGACACAACCATGAATTTTTAATTTTCTGAATATTTTCAACCCTTGATTGTTTGCAGAACCCACAGATATGAAGGACCAGCTGCATTTTTTTTTTTCTATATTCCTCAAACTGAGCTATCATTTTCACGAATAAAATCTGATTTCATAGATTTACTGGGCATATAATATAGTGACCTAGCAAAAAAAGAAGATCTTACTAATGGTCATAGTTTCATCTATTTGGGAATTGATTACCACACCACTAAATATGTAACCCTACTTTACAGTCCCATACATGGTATGCATGACTAAGTAGACTTGTTGGCAGTAGTCACTCAAGTTTTCAGGCAAAATTGACCATCATTTCTCAATCAATGTCAGGAAATATGCAGGAGCATTTGCCTTTGGATGTTGTTGGAATTAAAAGCTCTAGACAACATCATTAGCAACTTTATAAGTTTGTTGTCCATTATCATTAAATAATTTTCAAGATACTCCAAGGCATATGATGCTATGAAAAATCTATGTCTTATTTTTAAAGTATCATGTAACATAAGACAGTTTGATTTCTGTGGTCACTGACTGAGGGACTCAACCAAACGGGTGTTACCATAAATATTTTAAACAGAGTAAGATAAAAAGAAGGGAGAGGTCCAAGACAGTCATCATGCTTTTTGTCATAATAAAGTTCTTTTCCAGGCAATTTGGACACAGCAAATGAAACAACATGATGACAATTTGGTGGGTAATACTTGATGAAAAAGTCTCAGGACTAACTAGAACCATAGAACCATCCTGCGTTAAGTGAAACGATTAAGATAAACTGTGCCCAGGCTAGACCAAAACTTGATGTCACCCAATCCTCATGTGGAACAATAAGCTTTCCTCCAGTGTGGGAATGATTGTGGAGGTGGAAAAGTGTCTGAGAATAACAAGGTTTCAATATGCAAATCTGCCATTTCATCTGGATCACGTATCTAAAGAATAAAATTTTTTTTTTTTTTTTTTTTTTTTTTTTTTTTTTTTTTTTTTTTTTTTTTTTGAGACGGAGTCTTGCTCTGTCACCCAGGCTGGAGTGCGGTGGCTGGATCTCAGCTCACTACAAGCTCCGCCTCCCGGGTTCCCGCCATTCTCCTGTCTCAGCCTCCCGAGTAGCTGGGACCACAGGCGCCGCCACCTCGCCCGGCTAGTTTTTTGTATTTTAGTAGAGACGGGGTTTCACCGTGTTCGCCAGGATGGTCTCGATCTCCTGACCTCGTGATCCGCCCGTCTCGGCCTCCCAAAGTGCTGGGATGACAGGCTTGAGCCACCGCGCCCGGCCTCAAAGAATAAAATTTAAAATCTAGAGAATATAGCCACGAAATAAAATGAAACAAGACGAAAAGCTTGGCAGCGAAACAAAAATAAGTCAAGATGTGAGAAGCAATTTTAATGTATTTATCCACCATTTCCCAGGAACCTGTGAATTTTCTGCCTTTAACTTCAGCCTATGGAAATGTATGTTTTTAACCTAAGGGAAAAGTCAGCCAGCAGAAAGAGTCAGAAATACAGTACTCTGGAAATCTACATTTGGCTCACTTTCCCTGTAAGCCAGATCCCTCTCATACATACTCCAAGAAATCTTAACTTTTCAAATATTATTTTCCGCTAGTGGTTGCAACTTAAGGATTTTGATTTGTGTCTAATTTTTAAACAATTTTCTGACGAGTTTAATTTTTAAACAGACTTCTGAAAACCATTTTGTACTTTCTCCCTAATAGAGACCTAATATATAAATGTGAGTGTGTGTGTGTGTTTCTATAAAGTTACATAAGAAAATGTTTTGCTGCTTATAATTTCAGGGGTTTTGTCCCCCTTTCTCCTGCTCCCAACCACCCTGAGAGTCATGAAGTCAGGTTAGAAACATTGAAATGAGAGATATTTCCAAGAAAATATGTATTTTCAAATGTTCTGCTTCTAATTTTACTTTTTTAAGGAAATCAGATCTTTTTCCTTAGAGAGTACTGAAACGCTATTTTCTTATTTTCTTATGTCAAAAGACATAAAGGGAGACAATGACATTCTAAAAGTACTCAGTTGATCAATTACTAAGTATTACAGTTTATTTCTAAAATGGAATCTGAGCTGGAACAGGCTCACTAAGAGATGTTTTTGAATCAGGGACTCCCTGTGAAGGGAAATAATAAACCTTGCATCCCTTGGAAACATCTCATAGAAATCTAGTATCTTTCAAAGTTTCCTTCTACAGAGTTTTGTTTTGCTCTGGTTTGGTTTGTACACTCTAATGATTTCAGACAGAAAGGTTTCCCTGTTGCCAATATTACTGTTGATATTTGTGTTATGTTTGTCATCATCTTTTGGTTCTACATGTTTGCTTTCTATTACCATCAGTCAGTTTGTTTTAGGTATAGATTGGTGAAATCTTATGAACAGAAGAATCTGATGGCTAAAGAAAGCATCTGCTATTGGGAAAAAAGACCTTGGGAATAGTTTATGGATGAAGTACACATGGAAATAAACAGTATTAAAAAATGTATGTATCTTTATTATAGAATGATTTCTATTCCTTGAGGTATATACTCAGTAATGGGAAAGATACATGCACACGTATGTTCACTGCAGCACTATTCATAATAGCAAAGACATGGAATCAACCCAAATGCCCATCACCAATAGACTGGATAAAGAAATTGCGGTACATATACACCATGGAATACTATGCAGCAATAAAAAGGAAAGAGATGATGTCCTTTGCAGGGACATGGATGGAGCTGGAAGCCATTATCTTCAGCAGACTAATGCAGGAATAGAAAAACACCACATTTTCTCACTTATAATTGGGAGCTGAACAATAGGAACACATGGACTCAGAGATGGCAATAACACACACTGGGGCCTGTTGTGGGGCACAGGGTGAGGGAGAGCATCAGGATAAACAGCTAATACACGTGGGTCTTGATACCTGTGTGATGGGTTGATTGGTGCAGCAAACCAGCATGGCACATTTACCTGTGTAAGAAACCTGCATATCCAGCACAGGTACCCCAAACTTAATAAAGAAAGTATGGCAAAAGCACAGTCTCTGTAATTTTACAGACATAGGTTTTTACTGTATTATTTTGTTTATACGAAGTCTTTTAAGTGACATGAAATGTATAAAACTCTACTTTATGTTAACACAATTTAGTCTGAGGCTAGTCTTGAAATAAAAGCAAACTGAAGGGACCACATTAGCCCACAAGATCGGGGGTCCCTTAAAAGCGCTGGACATTCAGAGCTTAAAAGAGCTGGGTGGTCCGTAGCTGCTGAGCCATAATGATCAAGAACCAGTAACGCATCTTTCAGGGACGTGCTGCTCACCTCCAGGTTCTTAGAAGGCATCTATGAATGTCTCTGACACACCTTTCTGTGCCTGGTCCTGCACATTTACACAGACTGCACCCTGACAATGGACACAGGCCTGTGACAATGAGGCTACGGCTCCATCGTGGAGAATCCATCCAGGAAGAAGATGCCCTGACAGGGCTGAGCTTGCTCGTACGAATTTAATAAGTAAAAAAAGATGTGTTCTCTCCCTATTCTTCCCTGATTCTTCCACCCTCCTGCCAATGGAGTGACCATTGGTCCTGAATACAGGAAGTTTGGAAAAGACATCCCAAACTAAACACAGCACATCTTGCTGTCTCTCTTCCCTCTTCTAGGGAGGCTGACTTCACAGTCTGTGTGTGTGTGAGGGCTGGTTCTCAGCAAGCAGGGGCCTGTCCAAAGGTGATGTTGCCCCAAATCCCACAAACTCCAGACAAGCCCCTGCATTTACATATGAGGGTCTGGAAGCAATGTGCAGATTTAATGATACGCTTAAAAAATATTAAACAATATATCCTTAAATACTCCAGCTTATGGCTCCAAATGTTAGAACTGAGTAAGCACAGACATAACTTTTGTTTATGACTCTTCACTTAATTGCACTTTGCTGATATTGTGTTTTTAAAAATTGAAAACTTGTAGCAACCTGGCATCAAGCAAGTCTATTGGAGCCATTTCTCCAACAGTCAGTGCTCACTTCACCTTTCTGTGTTACATTTTGGTAATTCTTTCAATATTTCAAAAGTCGTTATTATATCTGTTATGGTAACCAATGATCATGATCTTTGACGTTACCATTTAAGGTGTTTTGGGGATGCCCCAAACCACCCCCATGTAAGAGAGTGAACTTAAATGATCAATGTGGTGTGTGTTCTGACTCTTCCACTAATCAGCTGTTCTTCATCTCACTCTCCCTCCTTGGGCCTTCCTAGTCCCAGAGACACAACAATATTGAAATTGGGACAGTTAAAAATCCTACAATGGCTCCCATGTGTTCAATTGAAAACAAGAATTGAACATCTCTCATTTTAAATCAAAAGCTAGAAATGATTAAACTAAGTGAGAAAGGCATGTCAAAACCTGAGATAGGCCACAGACTAGGCCTGCTGCACCCAACAGCCAAGTTGTGAGTGTAAACAAAATGTTCGTGAAGGAAAATAAAAGGGCTACTCTTATTTTATTTTATTGTAT
>NW_016808928.1:94341-116928 GCF_001698545.2 Rhinopithecus bieti | reverse complement strand
CTCCAGCCTGGGTGACAGAATGAGACTCCGTCTCAAAAAAAAAGGAAGAGTCTTACTTCTCTCATTTTAACTCAAAAGCTAGAAATGATTAAACTAAGTGAGAAAGGCATGTCAAAACCTGAGATAGGCCACAGACTAGGCCTGCTGCACCCAACAGCCAAGTTGTGAGTGTAAACAAAATGTTCGTGAAGGAAAATAAAAGGGCTACTCTTTTTTATTTTATTTTATTTTATTTTATTTTATTTATTTATTTATTTTTTAATGAGACAGTGTCTCACTCTGTCACCCAGGCTGGAGTGCAGTGGTGCAATCTTGGCTCACTGCAATCTCTGCCTCCCGAGTTCAAGTGATTCTCCTGCCTCAGCCTCCTTAGTAGCTGAGATTACAGGCACATGCCATCACACCCGGCTAATATTTTGTATTTTTAGTAGAGATGAGTTTCACCATGTTAGCTAGGATGGTCTTGATCTCCTGACCTCGTGATCCACCCGCCTCTGCCTCCTGAAGTGCTAGGATTACAGATGTGAGCCACCGCACCCAGCCAGTGCTACTCTTATAAGTGCATGAATGATAAAAAACGAAACAGCCTTACTGGTGAGATGGAGAAAGTTTTCAAGTGATCCGCATAAAAGACCAAACCAGCTACAACATTCCCTTAAGCCAAGGCCTACTCCAGAGTAAGTCCCTCATTTTCTTCAACTCTATGAAGGCTGAAAGAGGTGAGGAAGTTGCAAAAGAAAAATTTGAAGCTAGCAGAGGCTGGTCTATAAGGTTTAAGAAAATAAGCCATTTCCATAACATAAAAGTTCCAGGTGAAGCAGCAAATGTCAATGTAGGAGCTGCAGCAGGTTCTCCAGAACATCTATGTAAGACCATTGATGAAGATGGCTACAACAAACAACAGATTTTCCATGTAGACAAAATAGTCTTATGTTGGAAGAAGATGCCATCTAGGACTTTCACAGGAGGATAAGTCAATGCTTGGCTTAAAAACTTCAAAGGACAGACTGACTCCTCTAGGAGGAGCTCATGCAGGTGGTGACTTTTAGGGGAAGCCAATGTTTGTTTACCATTTTGAAAATCATAGAGCCCTTAAGAATGATGCTAAATGTACTCTCTGCCTGTGCTGTCTAAGTGGAACAATAAAGTCTGGATGAGAGCACATCTGTTTACAGCATGGTTAATGCAATATTTTAAGCCTACTGTTGAGACCTACTGCTAGGAAAAATGAAGATTCCTTTCAAAATATTACTGCTCCTTGACAACGCATGTTTCCTTTCAAAATATTACTGCTCCTTGACAACACACGTGGTTACCCAAGAGCTCAGACAGAGATGCTTAAGGAGACTAATGTTGTCTTCATGCCAGCTAATATAATATCCATTCTGCAGCCCATGGATCAAGGAGTAATGTAAACTTTCAACGCTTATAACTTAATAAATACATGTCATAAGTCTATAGCTGTCATAGGTAGTGATTCTTCTGATGGATTTGGTCAAAATAAATTGAAAACCTTCTGGAAAGGATTCCCTTTGCTAGATGCCATTGATAACAATTGTGGTTCATGGGAGGAGGTCAAAATTTGCAAATGAATAGGAGTTTAGAAGAAGTTGATTTCAACACTTTACAGTTGAGTTTGAACAATATAATAAGACTTCAGCGGAGGTACCTGCAGATGTGGTAGAAATAGCAAGAGCTAAAATTACAAGGGCAGGCTGAAGATGTGACTGAATTGCTGCAATCTCATGATCAGACTTAACAGATGAGGAATTGATTCTTACAGATGAGAAAGGAAAATATGTTGAGATAGAATCTACTCCTGGTAAAGATGCCATAAACATTGTTGAAATGACAACAAAATATCTAGATTATTATGTAAACCTAATTGATACTGCAGAAGCATGGTTTAGAAAGAATTGATTCAAATTTTGAAAGAATTGCTACTGTAGGTAAAATGCTGTCAAATGGCATTGCATACCAGAGATAAATCTTTCATGAAAAAAAGTCCATAGATGAGGCAAAGCATCCTTGTTCTCTCACTTTAAGAAATTGTCACAGCCACCCCAGCCTTCAGCAACTACCATCTTGATAACTCAGCAGCCATCAACATTGAGACAAGACCCTCCACCAGCAAAAAGATTATGACGCACTGAACGCTTAATTTTTAGCAGTTTTGGCAAGAAAGGATTTTAAAATTAAGATATGTACACTTTTCAGACATAATGCTATTGCATATGTAAAAGCTACACTACTGTGCAAACATAATTTTCATATGCACTGAGAAGCCACCATATTCCTATGATTCATTTTATTACAATAGTCTAAAACTTAATCTCTGAGGCATGCCTGTATTTTTATATATAATGCTTTAGACATATTTTTTTCTACAACTAAAGCTTATCTTGAGAAAACGTATGATTCTTCCACTTTTGTTAGCTAATTCATAATTTATATATGGCTAGTAAGGGACTTAACCAATCATAGATTTTTGAAGAAATATACACATGATCAAACCCCACATTTACCTGAATGTTTATATGTGCTTTGCCCATAATTGCGAAAATTTGGAAGCAACCAAGATGCCCTTTAAGAGGTGAGTGAATGAACTGTGGTACATCCTGACAATGGACTGTCAATATTCAGTGCAAAAAATAAATGAGCTATCAAGCCATGAAAAGTCATGGTGGAATGTAAATCATATTTCTCAGTGAAAAAAGCCAAGCTGAAAAGGTACATCCTGCACGATTCCCAATCATATGACATTCTGGAAAAATAACTATGAAGACAGTAGAAAGATCAGTGGTTGCCAGTGACTGGGGGCAGGGAGAAGTAAACACCAAGAAAACAGGGTTTTCATTATTTTATTTATTATTAATTAATTATTTATTTATTGAGATGGAGTCTCACTCTCTCGCAGGCTGGAGTGCAGGGGCACAATCTTGGCTTACTGCAACCTCCGCCTCCCGGGTTCAAGTGATTTTCCTACCTCCCATGTAGCTGGGATTTACAGACGCGTGCCACCACACCCAACTAATTTTTGTATTTTTAGTACAGGCAGGATTTCGCCATATTGGCCAGGCTGGTCTTGAACTCCTGACCTCAGGTGATTCACAGGCCTCAGCCTCCCACAGGGCTGGGATTACAGGCATGAGTCACCACGCCCCACTGAAAATAGGATTTTTAGGACTGTGAAACTACTCTGTGTGATACTATAATGGTGGATACATGTCACTATACACTTGTCCAAACCCATGGAATGTACGACACCATGAATGAACCCTAACGTAAGCTGTAGACATCGGATGGTGATGTATCAGTGCAGGTGCCTGGATGGAACAAATGCGCCATGCTGCAGGGGAGGTGTAGCTAGAAGGGGAGGCTGTGTGGAGAGGCAGGGGGTGCGGGAAACTCTGCAGTGTCTGTTCAGTTTTGCTGTCAACCTAAAACTATTCTAAAAAATAAGGTGTATTTAAAAAAAAAATCACCTCGCATTTACTGTATGATGTGCCAGAAAGAGAATTAGCTTTCTGAAGTCAGAAAGTAAATTACTCTAAGTGTGTACCATCCTTCGTCTTTCTTATGAAGTCTGAGAATCAGGCTGGTAGGAGGATATACCTAGTGACTGTGTTCAGTAAGATAGCCTGACATTTCATACTTTTTTTTTCCTTTTTGCATTTTGGAAACTGTCAGCAGTTAACCAGAATGAAATCTGGCCTCCTTTCTACTGCTTTTTCCCCACTGAGTTTTGTTTTTTCTTGCTGCCAAATTCTAGCCGAGGAGAAAAGACAGACACCTCCTTGAATTATCTGAATATTATTCATCTCAATGGTTGCTGGAATAGCTTCAGAGGACCCCTCCCATCTCAGGGTCATTTCTGTCTGCTTTCCTCGCACATCTATAATCCAAAGGAACTCACTCGAAGCAGTATGCATGGCTGGCTGGTGGGATCCTCCTTATACATCACCGTCTGCCTGTAACAACACTGTCATCGCCTCATGCTTCATAACACCAGGACACCAGGCAGGGGAGCTCCCAAGCTGAACCTCTGCCTACCGCAAGGTAAATACAAGCAGGGCTGCGTGCTGTCATTTCAGGGTTATGATCATCTTAATAAATGATGCACTCATTGTGCTATAAATCATCTCCCTTCGACCAACTCTCCTGGAAGCCTATTATAATACACAGTGATTGTGACAGCTAATAGGAGCTACAATAAATGATGGCAATGAATATTTTTTACACAGGACTTCCAGTTAGAGAAAAGGTGTGTGAAAATGCTGAAGTGCTCGCACTTCTGGGTGCCAAACAGACAGACTGTGTACCTGACACTGGCCTTCTCTAGTCGGTAACTTCATCACACAGCTTTTAAAGAAGTAAGTTTAGATGTCAAATACATATTCAGAAATGCTCCAGACCCATGCAGAGAATGTCAGGCTCAGAACGTATCTTAGAGGACACCTAGTTAGAACATCTCACTTTCCAAACAAAAGACAGGTTCAGGGCATATCAAAAACCACAAAACAAAGTAAAGGAAACTCATTTAACATTAGAGAAATAAATTTTCCTGGAAAAGTCAGGGCAAGTCAACAGGAAAAAAAAAAAAAGCAGTGTACAAAAGATAAGAGCAGGCATAGGAGAAATGACCCAGGTAAAAAAAAGTTTTTCTCAAGCCTATTAGCCATCAGGGAACAATGAAGGGTGTAACACTGGCCATATGATTGGCCAACTTATAAGGCTGGTGTGTTTGTTGGTGTGCAGAAGAGTGAGGAAATGGCCCTAGGCAGACTCTCAGTGGGAGCAGAGGGGTGTGTGGGTACACTTATGCTGGCAATTAGCTATTAGCTATTAATAATAATATTAAGAATTAGAATTGTAGCACATGCTTTGTTCCAGCAACTAAACTTCTGAAACGTGCCCTTAAGAAATGCTCACATGTGAAGAAGTTCTATCTGCATGGATGTTTACTGCAGCAAACTTTAAAATAGAAACTTTGTAATCTACACATCTGATAAATGTCTAATATCTAGAATCTACAAAGAACTTCAACATATTTACAAGAAAGAAAAATCAAAAAGTAGGCAAAGGATATAAACAGTCACTTCTCAAAAGAAGACATTTATGCAGGCAACAAACCTATAGAAAAAAGTTCATCATCCCTGGTCATTAGAGAAATGCAAATCAAAACCAAAATGTGATGCCATCTCATGCCAGTAAAATGGCAATTATTAAAAGTCAGGAAGCAATAGATGCTGGCGAGGCTGTGAAGAATTAGGAACACATTTTATGCTGTTGGTGGGTATGTAAATTAGTTCACCCATTGTGGAAGACAGTGTGGCAATTCCTCAAGGATCTAGAACTAGAAATACCATTTGACCCAGCCATCCCATTACTGGATATATACCCAAAGGAATATAAATCATTCTATAAAGACACATGCACACATATGTTTACTGCAGCACTATTCACAACAGCAAAGACATGGAACCAACCCAAATGCTCATCAATGTCAGACTAGATAAAGAAAATGTGGCACATACACACCATGGAATACTATGCAGCTATAAAAATGCATGAGTTCACGTCCTTTGCAGGGACATGGATGAAGCTGGAAGCCATCATTCTTAGCAAATTAACACAGGAACAGAAAACCAAACACCACATGTTCTCACTCATAAGTAGGAGTTGAACAATGAGAATCCATGGACACAGGAAGGGGAACATCACATACTGGGGCCAGTCAGTGGGTGCAGAGGGGAAGGGGAGGGAGAGCATTAGGACAAATACCTAATGCATGTGGGACTTAAAACCTAGATGATGGGTTGATAGGTGTAGCTAACCACCATGGCACACATATACCTATGTAACAAGCCTGCATGTTCTATACATGTACCCTAGAACTTAAAGTAAAATTAAAAAAAAAAAAAAAATAGAAAGAAATGGAAACAACCTAAATATAAATGTCAACAGGGAAATTGCTAATCAAAGTTTGGTACATCCGCACCTGGGAATGCTAAGTGAACATTTTTTAAAGAGGTTCATCTACTACTGATTTTAAAAATCTGTTTTACTGTTTTCAGTTAGAAATCAAATCACAAGATAATATTCACATGTCATAGACTGAATATTTATGCCACCCCAAAAGCTCACTTGTTAAACTCCTAATCCTCAATGTTGTGGTATTTGTAGGGGGGGTGTTTGGGAAATATCCAAGTTTAGATGAGGCCATAAGGGTGTAGACGTGATGATAATAGTAGTGTTCTTATATCCAGGGGACGAGACCAGGACTTTTGCTCTGTCTCTGCCCTGTGAGGAACAGGGGAGCACACAAGCAGACGTTTGCAAATCAGGAGGAGAGTCCTCCCGGAACCACAGTGTGCTGGCACCCTGATCGCAAACTTCCAGCCTCCAAATAGTGGGAAATGAACATCTATGGCATTTTGCTACAGTCAGCCTGAGCTGGCTAGTAAAACATTCTACAATATAATTTATGATTTTAAAACTCCTACACGTTTGTGTATGTGTCTGGAGACACATCTGAAAGGGTTCTAATCTCATGGAGACAGAGAGCAGAACAGTGACCAGAGGCTGGCAAGGGTAGTGGGAAGGTGAGGGGAGATGTGGATGGTTAATGGGCACAAAAAAAAGAAAAAAAAATAGTTTGAAAGAATAAGACCTAGTATTTGATAGCACAACAGGGTCACTACAGTTGATAACAATTTAATTGCACAATTAAAAATAACTAAAACAGTATAACTGGATTATTTGTAACACAAAGGATAAATGCTTGAGGGGACGGACACCCCATTCTCCGTGATGTGAACATGACGCATTGCATGCCTGCATCAAAACATCTCGTTCGCTCCATAAATATATATACCTATCATGCACCCACAAAATTTAAAATCCCAAAAAAAAATTTAATTGGCTGACAGCCATGACTACTGGGGAGTTAAAAGCATTTGGGGTAAAGAAGGGGTTTCACCTTTTGTTACAGATATTTCAGTGTTATTTCAATTTTATTGATTACTTAGTTATAAGATATGATTATTTTATAAATTCAGATTCTTACTTAGACTAATGCCAATATGCCGACTGTACGCCCATCCAGTTGTTTATCGAGGTTTACTCTCCCTCCTCCTCCTCTGCTCATCCCTGCCAGTCACCCCTGACACAAATGCTAGAGGAAGAACCAGGAGATCAATCATTTCCAAATGAGTATGTTTAGCATCTTCTGGTGAAAAGGGATACCAAAGCTGGAGACCAGGAAGCTTTCAAACAGCCTGTGGCCTCACACTTCTGGGTGACAAATAGACAGTCTGTGTACTTGACACTGGACTTCTCTAGTGAGTAACCTCATCACCTGGCTTTTAAAAAAGTGAGTTTAGATGCTAAATATATATTCAGAAACAGTCCAGGCTCATGCAGAGAATGTCAGGCTCAGAATGTGTCTTAGAGAACACCTCGTTAAAATCTCACTTTCCAAATACAAGGCAGAAGCTCATGACATGCCAGAAATCACAAAACAAAACAGAGAAAAGTCTTTTAAAATTAGAGAAACAAATTTTCTCTGTTTCATTGTTCATATACAGTGGAATTTGTTTAGGAACTCTGACCCTATGTGCCTGAAAATGTGTATATTAAGAATACTTTTCTTAGATGGTCATGAACAAACCATACATGAAATGTGAAACTTTTGATGGCTTGGTTTCTTAAACACATTAGTTTAGTAGTCCAGCAACAAAGGAATTTCTTCCCGGACTGGGGTCTGTCAATGTATTTTTATTTATTTTATTTTATTATTTATTTATTTATTTATTTATACTTTATTTATTTTTGAGGCATGGTCTCTCTCTGTCATCCAGGCTGGAGTGCGGTGGCACAATCTTAGCTCACTGCTACCTCTGCCTCTCGGGTTCAAGCAATTCTCCTGCCTCAGTCTCCTGACTAGCTGGGATTACAGGTGCCCGCCACCACGCCCAACCAGTTTTTGTATTTTTAGTAGACACAGGGTTTCACCATGTTGGCCAGGCTGGTCTCGAACTCCTGACCTCAGATGATCCACCCGCCTCGGCCTCCCAAAGTGCTAGGATTATAGGCTTGAGTGTCAACGTATTTTTAATTACAGAATTCACACGCCCACCACACTGGTCAAGGGCTTCTTTGCTATACTTGCTTCTAGTTACTTTCCTATTTCTCAGTATATAATAGGTAATTGTAACCCTGATAGATTTGTTAATAGAAGTGAAACAATCATCTAAAATGTAATCAATCTTTTATTCTTTTTCAAAACAGAAGTAAAATCATGTGCATAAGCACCTAGTTTAAAAAAAAAAAAAAAGAAAAGAAAAGAAGTGGGAATTCTTAGGAAACTAAGCCAAGATTTTCTAATTTCAAAATAGAATAGGGTTTTTATCATTCTGACATCTTTCATTCTAGAATTAAATGGCAGCAAGTATAAGACAGCATTAATTTGCACAAAATTATGAAGGTAATATCCGTACATCAGTTATTTTCTAATTTTACCTTAGTTCCAATGCTTTGGGGGGAAAAAAAAGCATTTTTTAAGAAATACTCCAAGGAATTTAAACTATTAGAATGACTCTCAAATGCAAACACATCACACTTCCCAATTTTATATTAAACGATTAGTGAATTTAAAATTTAATGTAATAATGCCTACGTATAGATTTACTAAAATATTTTTAATTAAGAATTTTAAATCTATAAACTTTATTATATAACTACATGTTCCTTTTAACATAAATTGATAAAAATAGATATATCATAGAAATACAATATTGTATAGTACAGGATATCAGAGATATTTATTACATAATATTGCTAACTTATTTTCCTGACAGACTTGATCAGAATTACAGTGACTCCAACACCATGTTGATGGTAGTCTGTTTGCTTACTTTTACAAGGGGACTGGAGTTGGTTTGACTTCTTACATTGCTTAAGACCTGGTTATTTATAGATGTGCTGGTCATAATACAGCTTTGATGATCGAATATTACAGGATATTTAACCCAAGAAGAAACAGGATTCACTATGTACTGAGTGCCAACAATTTGCCAGGCTGTATGTCAACATGATCCCAGTAAGTCCGAACGACAAACCTCTGACGCAGTTAGCAATAGCTCCAGGGTGGAAATGAAGAAACTAAGACACATGTAGATTAAGTAAACTGTCTAAAACTGAACCAGAAAGTGCCAGCCGCATTTTAAATATCTGCAAGTCACCCCGTGCTGTCCCAATGTTCAGAGGACATGGCACGCCCTACAAAATTAGGGCTCTTCTGCAGAGATGGAGGTGATGAGCCTCCAATCATCAAACCAAACCATGTAAGACCAGCAAGGTTAGACCCTCAGGGGCTGCAGCGGGGCATGGCTAAATGCTGTAACCAGGGTTTTTTTCATAGAGGTAACACTTTCTGTGAAAGGGGAAGACTTCCGGCTGTTGTCAATGACAGTCACTATCTTCCATCAAAAAAAGCCAAGTGATTTAATCTCCCGCTCCCTCTGTAACAGAGTTCTCAGAGAACAGAAACTTGGTCCAAATAAAGAAAGGCAACTCCTGAAGAAACTAATAGCTACAAGTCCCTTTAAGGACACAAATCTATGTTAAATTCTAGCCTTCTGCAAAGCAGCACTGTAGCTAGACCTACGGTGATAATTGGCAAAGGCAGGCCACTGAGCTTCCAGTTTGAGAAATTACAATCAGAGGTTGGAATTTTCTGTATTTAATTATCAAAAGCTTTGATGCTTTCATAACGCCAGTGAGATTGGAAAATAGAAAAACGATCCATCAGTACACAAAATAGGAAGATGAATAATGTTTAGGCAGTCCGTGCTGAGATGTTTTTTATAACTCGGCTACATGAAGGAAGGGTTATGAATTCCTTAGAGACAAGTTCACAGTTAATCACAGAAACATGGAGTAAATGATACAGGCTTTGTAGCTTTTAGAATATATTAGGTTAACAAACATTTTCTAGGCCACTATCTGGAGCAGATGCCTTCCAATTAGTAGGCTCAGTGTGAGCCTCACCCATCCCATAACGTCCTGTATTAATTCTTATCTGGGTGTGCTACATATTTCATTAGCTTTACAGTTTCTTAAATAAATTTTGCCTTTAATGTTTAAAAACTGTTATTGTGGGTAAATCAGTGCAGTGGAATTGCTTTTAGAAGATTCTGGATTTTGTTTTGAGGATTAACATTGAAAATGTGAACTTGTAATACTTTTGAAGTGGGAAAATCCAATGTTAATTTCTGTGGTTTTACCACATTTTTAAAAAGTCATTTTTCCTTTGATGATAACATTGGAAATGGGAACTTGTACCACTCTTAAAGTGGAAAAACTCCATGATAACTTCTAGGGTTTTATCACGTTTGGAAGAAGTCACATTGTTGATCATTAGAATTTAATATGTTTATGCAGTGATAATTTACTGATGATGAAGACAGAAGAACCCAAAATAAAATATAATGGAAAACTAAGTTCAAGTGAGAAACCACAGAGTATGAGAACATAGAACTTTCAATGAAATACACATTCCAGGGTTGTATGTGATTCCTGAAATAAGATTTCATAATCTCTTAAAAAGAAGTTTCTTATTTGTCAATGACACCTCAAAAAAGCTGGAAAAAAAAGTTTCTGGTGTTCAGGAAACAAATAATAATTAAAATATTACTGGATCATCTAACTTTTTTTTTTCCCCTACATTGCATTCCGGAACAAGATTCCCAACACCCAGACTTCTAAGCACAGAACAACGAAGAGTAAAAAAGAGAAAGAAATAAAAACTATTTTCTGCAAGAAGTCAAGCGATGAATGCTGTGCTAAAACAGTCTGCGGGGGCACAGGGGAGGAAGAGTGGGAGCAGTGAGACCAGAAGGAAGCTTCAGAGCTCCTGCGCAGGCGAGTGTGAGGCCCGAGGTCATTAACAGTCAGCACTGACTGGCAAATTAATAACATCAATTTTAAAAGTTGTAATTCCACAGGATCCTCTATCAAGCTGATTCTAAATGACAAACTTTCTTTTATGGATATGAAATGTTTTCTTCTCCGTATCAAAAAGGGAGACAGGGGATTAGTCTTTAATTCTTTCCCTTTGGTGTAGAAGGGAGGAGACCCCAAAGCTGCAAATGGCCATTGTGGACTTCTCTGCATGGGGTGAAATGACCAAGAGCCCCATGAGTGTGTCTCCAGGTATCAAAGCTGTGAGAACTTATAGGGGCTTTGTGGGCACCCGTGCCTGGTAGTGGGGACCATCTGGGGTTTCCTGTGCCTGGGACCAGCACCCACAGCCAGACCTCACTGGCAATGCCCAGTGTGAAAGTGAGGGACTAAGTGGCTAAGTTGGCTGGACTTCCTGGGTCAATAGGGACTTCCTGGGTCAAGGGGACTTTTCCCTAAGCCAAAATGAGTCATGGCTGCAAGCTAAGGGACTGAAACTTCAACCAGTCACACAGGGAGTGTAAGCTCTAGCTGCAGTCTGATGTTTTTAACCACTCAGGCCCACCAACCCACAAGCGGGATAGAAAATAAGCTAACTCTATAGGGCAGAAAAAGGAAAAGGGAAAGGGTCATAAGGGGATACAAGCATAAGACACCCAAGCCAGAAACTGCAACCCTTCCGAGTCCCCTTCCACCGTGTGGAAGCTTTACTTTCACTTTCCTTTTGCTTTAATACATCTTGCCACCACACACTCTTTGGGTGCGTGCGTTTCTCTAATCCAGCTGTAACACTCCCCGCTGCTGTCCACAGCTTCATTCTTTGAAGCCCATGAGACCAGGAACACTTCCATCGAGAAAAAAACTTTGATTGGGAGAAGACTTCTCGTCTCAAAAGGAAGACAAATCTTGGGTCCCCAAAATTAGTAAACTAAAGGGAAAGGTCAAACTGGGAACTGCTTAGGGCCAACCTGCCTCCCATTCCATTCTAAGTCACTCCTCTGCTCACTGAGATAAATGCAACTCTGGCTGGCTTCTTTGGAAAGGCTAATTAGAAACTCAAAAGAATTCAACTGTTTGTCTCGCCTATTTGTGACCCGGAGGCCCCCTCCCTGCTCCCGTTCTCCCACCTTTCTGGAAGAAACCAATGTGCATCTTTCATCTGTTGGTTAATGTCTCATGTCTCCCTAAAATGAATAAAACCAAGCTGTGCCCCGGCCACTTGGGTACACATCGGCTGTACCTCCTGAGGCTTAGCCTCAACTTTGGCAAAATAAACTTTCTAAATTAACTGAAGACTGAAACTGCCTTTGCAAAATTGTAACTGAGGAAATTATGTCAGTGAAAGAAATCAGACCTATCCAACTCTATGTTGCTTCTAACTTTTATGCTGCCCTTGTTCATTCCTGGGCATGGGCCGAACTACATTTGGGAAGGAATTCGGTTCATAGTTTGACTCAGAAACAAAATTGATAACAGTCTTTATCAATTGAACAGCCCTTATTAACTGATCAGTTGAACAGCGCAAGAAGACCCCCTTCTTGCCTGCGGTCCAGTCTGCCTTTGCAGAACTAACAAATTAGCTACAGCATTAGAAATTACAGTTTAGGGCCCCTGCGGCCTCTGGCTCCAAGAGTCTGACCCTTCCCAAATTGCTCCTGGAGATCACATCACTATTGCAAAGCCCAAGATCAGTGCTTGAGATATGCTGGAGACCCTGGACTCCATGGATCAGGTGACACCACCCAGACTCCTCATCTGGTCCAACCAGTTTTGCCATTGCACCCAGAAACAGAAGACAGCAAGATAAACTCACTTTGACCCCCTGTGATTTCATCTTCAACCTGACCAATCAGCACTACCCACTTTCCAAGCCCCTCCCACCAAATTATCATTAAAAACTCTGATCCCGGAAGACGCCAGGAGACTGATTTAAGTAATAGTAAAACTCCGGTCTCCCACACGGCTGGCTCTGCGTGAATTACTCTTTCTCCATAGCAATTTCCCTGTTGATAAATTGGCTCTGTCTAGGCAGTGGGCAAGGTGAACCCACTGGATGGTTACAAGACCCGTCTCAGATATTCAAGGTTCACACCAGAACAGTGCCAAACACCCAGCACAGGACAGCGCCCTGACGAAGACACAACCACCGCAGCGATGTAGATTTCACTCGCTTAACCTGTGCACCCCACCTCCATGGGCACACTGGAAGCGGGAGGTCGCCCACTGATAGTCAGTGCTGCAGGGAGGTCACTGAGCCACACAGGTGTGGGATGGAGACTGGGGACGGGCCACCTTCTATTGTCTTTCATCAATTTATACTGCACATGTCCTTGAGGCTTTCTGTACTTGGTTTTCTTCTCTCTCCTTATTAGATTCTGAGGGTTTGCTAACCATTGGTCGGTTACTTCACTCTCCTGGAAGCTGCTCCTCTCCGTTTGAAAAGCCAACATAAAAATAAACTTACAACTCGTTTCTCATAGAAACAGGCAACACTTCGTTCTGGAGATGTGCCCTAACGTGGGGTAGGAGATGTCCAGGTCAAGTAAAGTTGATGTTCGCAAAGAGCAGTCCCAGGACCAGAGCATCTGTCTCCTAGGACTTGCGTTAGAACGCAGGCTCTCAGGCCCACGCGCTCTGCTGGAAGAGACCCTGTAGGTGAGGACCTACAATGCGTGCTCCACAAGCTGATGCTGGTGCACATTCAAGTTTGAGAGCCAATGGCCTACAAAATATATATACCCTGGTCTCCAAAATCAGAGCTCAAGTTATAGGCAAAAATCAGTGAATCTCCTGTGATTTTTTAACAAATCTAGTTATCTGATTCACCCAGAGAAATGCTTCTCTGATCCCCCCTCTGCATCTGCTGCCGAAACAACGGATAAAGTTCCTGCTGTCCCTGGAGGCGGCTGTCCTGCCCTCTCCAGAATCAAACCCATGGCCTTAGGGAAAATTTCTATCCTATGGGCCCTGCTCCAGGCTATTCTTATGCCGCTCCCTTTGCTTTTTGGATTTCTTATTCTAGGCTTCTTTCTGTCTGTCAGTACAAGCCTCTCCCTTCCTTCTTTATCCTTCAGCTTTAGCCGCCTGGAAAAATCTCCAATCTGGAAAATCTAAACCAACCACCTTTTCTGAAAGGACACAGTTTTCCAAGTATTACTGAAAAACAAAAAAATCATAAAACTAACTTCAACGGCAGACTTCTTCCTCCACCAGAAACTCTGTGGTTTTCCTAGCCAGTTCTCCTTCCTTTCCACAGAGGGGTTTTCAAATTGTTCCTACTTTCCCACACCACATCCACCTCCCAAAGTACCTGTGTGCGTAGCAGAACCACTCACCCCTTTACTTAGAGCAAAATAAATTAGATATTAAATAATAGGCTCTCATGATGAATAAAATAAATTTAAGGAAGGTATATTAAGCATTTACCATGTGCCAGCTACCAAGGCTTGACATTTATTAACTCATTTAATGTTTACTCTGAAGTAGATGTTATTTTTACTGTCATTATTTATCATTATTGTTATTATTGTTACCATTTTGCAGATGAAGAAACCCAGACACGCTCAGGAAACGGTGAAGGCAGGATTAAATCCAGTCACTCTGACTCCAGAGCCTGAACAGTTAAATACTATTCTATCTGCAAAGACTTGTGATATCGGTAAATGCCACTGCTTTGGGAAAGGGATGCTATCACTTGAGCAGGTATCAGGTTTTATATTCTTCAGATGATTGATAACGTCTCAAGAGCAGTGGATGAGACCTCAGAGTGGTTCCTCAAGAGTCTTCACATGCATCTGCAAACCCCGTCCAGGCAACAGTCCCACCCCCAGCTCTGGGTCTTCACATGCATCTGCATCTGCAAACCCGGTCCAGGCAGCAGTCCCACCCCCAGCTCTGGAGGAAAGTTTGCAGTATTGATCAGAGGAGCCCTGTGGAAAAAGTGCCCTGAGAAAACAGCAGCTCCTCCTTGAAAGCCATGCTTCTGCATGGCTGACAGATGCAAGCCGGTGGAGTAATGCATGAGAAAGACTGATCTGAGAAGACTGTGAATTATTACAAATTGGGGTCCGTTTTTAATGAGGAAAAGAGAATGTGAATGAACTAAAAACTTATGTGGATGGTCAGCGGTACTTTAGACTTTAAACTAAAACATTTACGATGTCTCTATTGGGAAAGTTGCAAGACAAATCTGAATGCACATATGCCATTCCACATGTTCTCCAAGATTTAATTCTTTTAAAAAAAGAGTCCCTTACTCAATTCCCCTTCTATATTCTGTTTTTAGAGATAACACATCTCTTTTAGCTTATCTCCAAATCTTCAAAGACCATTGTTATAAAGCCCATGCTTGCTTTTTTCTCTTGAAGCTTTAGCTCTCCACATGGAAAATTGTCTTCATTCTTTCATCCCAGACCCCACAGCCTCACACTCACACACACTGCCCACTCATCCTTGCTGTATACTTTTACTTTCATCCCACACCCCACAGCCTCACACCCACACACTGTCCACTCATCCTTGCCGGATACTTACACTTTCATCCCACACCCCACAACCTCACACCTACACACACTGTCTATTCATCCTTGCTGGATAGTTCTTCTTTCATCCCATACCCCACAACCTCACACCCACACACACTGTCCACTCATCCTTGCTGGATATGTATCTCCCAGTGCAAGTGGGGTAAGTTTCAGGATTCTTGTCATCATTGGAAAGTGTTACACACTCTGTGCATGGCTGTATCATGAATATTTCTGTCTTGTACAACTCATACTGTTTTGAATCAAGAATTTTTGTTTTAGCTGGGCATGGTGGCACGTGCCTGTAGTCCCAGCTGAGGTAGGAGAATTGCTTGAACCCAGGAGTCAGAGGCTGCAGTGAGCCGAGATCACACAACTATACTCCAGCCTGGTGACACAGTGAGAGTTTGTCTATAACAAACAAGAAACAGAATTTCTGTTGTTGCTGCTGCTTCTTTTGTTTCATCTGTACTTATCACCAATGCATCCCCAACCTCTCCTTCCATTTTCAAGATCTACACTTAATATGTTCAAATTCATCAGATTCCTATCAATTTCCTCTTGCGAGGATGTCTCCTGGGGAGCCTTTGGATCTGCTGCAAACAGAACCAGCATAGTCATTATCTTCTCACTCTCTTCATCTGGAGCCTGGGAATTCATTTTTTGTACCTTATTGAATGAATTCCCAGTTTCCTCAACTACCCCCACCCCCAACACACTATGTTCTCCTTTCTTGGCTAATTTCCTCTTTTAGGTAGACATACTGAGACAGGTGCATGGGAGATAAAAATTTTGAAACTTTGTATTGTGAAAAAGTCTAGGAGTAAATGACATTTTGCCAGAGCATAGGAATCTGATTTTGAGATTGTATTCCATCAGAGTATTTTAGGGTATTTACTTTACCTTTTATTGTTGTTATTATTTCTGACCTCCTCTGACTTGTTGACTCTCTGGAAATTTGGTAGGATATTCTCTTTTGTCCCTACGTTTTGAAATTACCTAATGATATTTTGTGATACAAGTCCATTTTCATTCAGTACTCAGTTTTCTTGGGCCCTTTCAATCTGGAAGCAACCAACCTGGAAAATTTCTTCAACAATTTAATTTTCTCATTTTGTTTCTCCAACTTTATTTTCTAAGTTTTCCTCTGACATGTTTTTATTTATGATCCTGCTTTTAATGTCTCTGACACCTTTTCTTTCCTAGATTGTTCCTCCTTTTTTATAGTATTCTGTTCTTGTTTTGTCGATATATCCTTTTATTTCTCAGATAATTTTAACAATTATATATTTAAGGACTTATACCTTGCAAATTTTCAGTTTCTTCCTAGTTCCTTTACCCTCTGTGTTTATTGTGAATTTTGTCCTTCTTGTCAGAGGATTTTTATGGCAGTCTGCTTATATTAAAAGGGAATGATTGGACCTTCTGAGTGTGTGTGTGTGAGAGGAGGGCTAGGGCTGCTCCATCACCACGGAGTCGTTGTGAGTAAATCAAGCTTGGTTATTTTACTGAAAAAGACCCAACATCTTTGCCTTAGTTCTTTCCCTTGAGGAGCTCAGGGTCCCTCACTTTCTTCTTGTCAGTCTAATCTTTAAGTTTGGAGAGCCAAGGATGTCTATATTCATGCAAATGATTATTTTAAGATTTTTATTCTGGTATAATCCCCAAATATGCCTAGGATCTTCTATTCTGAAGACCCCCAGTATTGGGGTGGAATTTGATCCTAATTCCTTATAAAATGTACTTTTGATCAACTTTTTCACTCTGCCTCACCTTCATCCTTAGTACAAAAATTTCTGCTTCTGCCAATTGTTGAAGCTTTTGAGTATACCCTAAGGCAAGTTGATTTGATTCTTGGCTTCCTGAAATTTTGGATTAGGATTCTTCTTTTCTGGTTCTTTTAAATCAATTACCACTGACCTTATGTTTTCCAACCTGCAAAATCGTATTATGCTGTTGTCTTCTACCATTTATTTGTCCTTGTGAGTTTGTGAATTTGTGACTTTGAAATAATCATTTTGTGATTATTATCGTAAATTTAGTGGAATTTTGGAGGGGAGTAGATAGAGATGAAAGTATTTTATCTATAAACTCGAAGATTCTGAGGCGGTTAACCTTTTTCTTTGTAACAAAATCTGTCAATGCTTACAAATTATAGATTTGTATATACAATAGTGTCCTGTGTTATATAATGTATATATTATTACTTAGCTTAGAAAGAGTGTTCATATTCTGAGGAAGGTAGAACAATGCATTGGAGGGATGGATTAATTATTCAGGCTTTCTGAATCTCACATCTAATCAATAAAATGGAAAACATTATACTTTGGTCTTAAAAGTCTCTCCCTGCTGTTGGAATTTATCATTAATAATTCCACTGGCTGTGGAGCAATTGCATTTGTCCTCATCCTTTTTAGAAATGCCTCAGAGAAGTGTGATTTCGAACTGCTGTTAAAAGGAGAACCACCGCTTATTCATTTAAAAGTTATAATAGTAGTGTACGTTTTAGACAAAAGACTGAGGGTAGTAAATCAAAAGACTTCACAGTGAAATAGATAAGCCATTTCTATAAATATAAGGTATTTGGTGTGGCTGAGTACAGAAAGGTAGGAGATGAACTGTAGGAATTGAAGGGACTGAAGCTACACAGAGCTTCCTGTAATATGAGGTCTGACTGTGCCTTCATCTTCCACATGGTGATGTCTGCACACTCCTCAAAACAATATTCTAATCACATCCCTTAAGCCTTCCTTGAGCTATTTGTACCATCTCTCTCTCAACTACCCCTGAGGTCAAATATACAATTAAACCAAGTATCTTCTTTAAAAATAAAAGTTTGAAACCAAATATTTTTTGCTTTGGATATGCACTAAACATTATGTTTAATATTAACATATTTTGTCTTTAACTGTAGAAAATATTTTTCTCATATATTGATACACTGCATATTCCCTAATGCTTAGTTTTACACTTAATAGGTACAACTTCTTGACCAATTCTCAGGTAATTAAAATTTTAAATGTTAGATAGACTTCAATTTTAAGTTGTTATATCCTTTGCAAAAAAAACACAGTATCAGAAGAGTGCAATTGTAATCAAGATTAAATTAGTACATAATTGTGACTATTTCTAACAGAATCCCTTCTCGATGGCATAACAAAGGTAGAAGCAAAGCATTATAGATTCTTAAAAAACGGGTAAAGAATCACATAGGGATACCCAAAGTCTGTCTTGACACTAAGAGCGCCATTTCTACAGATTGACCATTGCCTGTTTGTTTATGCAGCTAAAATTTGTCGTGGATTCTTTTTTACAGAGGTGTAATACCCCTTTCTAAAATCTAGCACTGCCGGGTTATGAACATTTTATCCAAGGCAATGTTTATTCTCTGAAGGTAAACTCAGATTGAGCAAGACGCTACGGAGAATATAAATGTCCTTTTCTATATTTCTTGTAGAATAAATCTTGACTTTGTGCCTATTCTCTTGTATGGTGTCTGAAAATGATGTTTATCCATAGAAACTATTTTTATTTAAAGGAACCAAATTCCATTAACTGCTCCTTTAACAGGAACATGGGTAGCACAATACACTTTATTAGGCATTCCCCTATTTCTGGGTATAATTTTAAAATGCAAAGGGGGCAATAAGTAAGGCCCTTTGTGTGCAGCATACATCATCAATGGAGGATAATTCATTCCAGCACAGTGTTTGGCATTCATTCTAAGCCACATAAATATTCTCTCTTCACAACTCATGACAAACCCGATGAGCATCGCAACTCGATGTGGGGCTTCTGTGCACATCCGCTGTTATGTGTGAATCGAAATGTTGCTGAGACAGTGCTGATGTTCCCTACAATCTGCTTAGAAAGACACAAAATCCACTGTGTGTGACTGTCAAGAACTGACATAAATGCAGATGACAGACAGCTTGCAGGTCAAGACAACTAGCATATATGGAATTTATTCTATTTCTAGAAAGATTACCTCCTATTAACAAATCCTGAAGACTATGGTTCAAGTCATTTATTTATTTATTTATTTATTTATTTATTTATGAGATGGAGTCTCGCTCTGTTGTCCAGGCTGGAGTGCAGTGGCACAATCTCAGCTCACTGCAACCTCTGCCTCCCAGGTTAAAGAGATTCTTCAGCCTCAGCCTTCTGAGTAGCTCGGACTACAGGTGTGCGCCACCAAGACTGGATATTTTTTTTTTTGTATTTTTAGTAGAGAAGGGGTTTCACCATATTGGCCAGGCTGGTCTCAAACACCTGACCTTGTGATCCGCCCACCTTGGCCTCCCAAAATGCTGGGATTACAGGCATGAGCCACCACGCCTGGCTGGTAAATGTCTAATAATATTATTAAGCAAAGACTTCAACAGAACTGATTTGCTTAAAAAGTCTAAGTTTATACTGGAATGAGAACAAATAATGAAGACTTCCCAGCATGGTGAGCACTTCACAGAGCTTAATAAAGTGACACTTTATAACAGATATAACTTCACCTCTCTGACATGTTCCTAACATAACTTTAAATAAATGTTATCATTTACCTTATATTTTTTAGCCCCAAATCAGCTAGTACAGAAGAAAAGCCTGCCCTGCAATTATTCCTCATATTCTTCTTTTCCTTCTCCTCCTCATGGTACAAGGGTTTTGTAGTAAAGCCGTGCATTAACGCCAATATGTGTAATAAACACGTCTTTCATGCTAATGCAAAGAGGGAAACTCTAAAATCTCAATGGAAGTGTAGAGAAAATACGTAAACATATTTTTACACAGTAATATATGAAGTGCAATACTCAAGACTGTTTATGCGTATGGGTTTTTTTTTTTTATATCCCCTATAATTTGACTGAAATAGTTCTCTTATCTATGGTCATACCACCTGAGCGTGTCTGATCTCCTCTGAAACACATATCTCCTTTGCAATCAGGGTTACACATATAAAGAGAGCAAATTTTTTATAAGAAATCTTGTAAACATAGTTATCGAGGGAAACAGAATAAAATCTTGATGTTTTCTTTTTCGAGTCATGCAAACAAACATTTTTAAATTTCAGTTTTCTTATCCATAAAAGAAGAGACATAATACTTCAGTATACATTGTTTGACCATTTAAATGAGATTAGCTATTAATAAAGATTCATTGCTATTATAATATAATGATTATCAACTCATCTTCAATATGACTGGTATATCAAATTTTCTTTTATGATTTAATGACATTGCAAACTCATGTATATATTTAAGTATTTAAAATTAAAGTTGAAGGAAAGTCACTGTCCTTACATGCTAAGTTGTGTCTCCCCAGAATTCATATGCTGTTATCTTAAACCCCATTGCCAGAAAACAGGACTGTATTTGAGAATAAAGTCTTTAGGGAGGTGATTAAGCTATGAAGAGATCTTGAAGGTGGGTCCTCCTCCATGATGATTTTTATTCTTACACGAAGAAATCGGGACACAAAAACTCACAAAGGGATAACCCTGTGAAGACACAGGAAGACAGTTGTCTACAAGCCAACAGAGAGAGAACTGAGGAGAAGCCAGACCTGTTAACACCTTGATCTCAGACTTCCAGCCTCCAGAACTGTGAGGAGATAACTTGTGTTGTTTAAGCCACCTAGTCTGTGACACTTTGTTACGGCAGCCCTAAAGAATGAATACAACTTCCTACAAATACACTTACACGCTTGCTACCTGATTCTCTGATTCTACCTTTAAAATGTATCTAAAATCACTCAAATTTTCCATCCCCACTATCTTTAATTTCTCTGAACCACACCGTTTCTCTCTTGGATCACGGCAAGAGTCTCCTCACGATGTTTCTGCCTCCAGTATACTCCTTTCGAGCCCTTCTCAACATGGCATCATGGAGTGATTTATTTTAACACAGATTTCGTCCTTGGCCTTGAGTGTTTAAAATTCTTTGATAGCTTCTAGTTGTTCCTAGCATAAAGTTACTCAAATTGCTTGGAAGGCTTTCAATGATCTAGTTTTTGCTAAACTCTTCATCTCATTCCTCAACAAAAAACATCTCCTGTTCTATACTAGTCAGGCTCAGCTTAGAGTCCAGGTTCTCTACTGCATCTAGAATTTTTATTGATTATTTTGTGTGAGGATAGATCCCTTTCTTCACAAAGATTGAAAAAAATTCTTCCATAACAAACAATTACATAAATGTTTTTGATGCACACAAAATATTGTCATATCCTGGTATAATCATAAAATTTGGATTAGACAGACTTCTGTCTATCATTTCAGGACCAACACTGTTGAGAATTAAACTGTCCCATGGGAATATATTTATTCATGTCTAATTCCTTACTTAACAACCATTAGAAGGAGGGAAGGAAGACAGAAGAAAGGAAGGAGGGAGGAGGGAAGAAAGGAGGGAGGAGGGAAGGAAAAGGAAGGAGGGAAGGATGGGAATTATCAGAGGCAAAATGAACATAACTTACACGCTAAATATCCCCACATATAAAACCAAAATTTTAGGAAAGCCTGAGAAAAAAGTTATATTTCAGATTAGAAACAAATATTAAATATGAAGAAATGAGTTTTGATTCTTGAAATATTGAGGGGAAAATTTAGTTTGCACTGGTAATAAAATAGTTCAAAGATGTTTGGGATAATATATGAAGAAGAAACCCAAATATTTGGATATTTTGCTTATTAGACAGGATATTATTATGGTAATAATATAATTTAGTCACCAGTTTATCATTTAAACAATAGCTGTGTAAACTAGAAACAGAAATTGATTAATGATAGTAATAAAAATCTAGTTAATAACCACTCTTAAACAATGGTATTGCTGTAACTACAAATTGGTATTTTTTTTAAATCTTGTAAGAAAAATGTTCAGATAAATTGCAAAGATTTGGGATGTTTTAGAAGAAGAACTTTAACATACGTTAGTTTTCCCTGGATTGGGCTTTCTAAACTGTTGGTCCTAAGTCAAATAATGTGGAAATCCTAGTCATTTGCATCACAAATTGAATGCAATTTCAAAAAAAATTATTGGTGAAAACCAAAGCAGAATTTTAAATGGCACTTTGCAAAAAAAAAAAAAAAAAAAAAAAAAAAAAAAAA
>NW_016808928.1:47524-94209 GCF_001698545.2 Rhinopithecus bieti | reverse complement strand
AAAAAAAAAAAAAAAAAAAAAAAAAAAAAAATGAATTGAGTCAGCAAAAGTACTTCCTTTGAAGGAAACTATTCAAAGGACCTCTCAAAAAGAACTGCTGTAACTATCCTGTTTTCTTAGAAAAGATATGATATACACAAAAGAAAAGCTACGTGAACACAAAAATTGGTCAAATATACAGAAATGAGCTATTGAACAAGACCTGACAAATTATCATTTGAACACAGTCAGGGACACACAGGGACCTTTTTTTTTTTTTTTTTTTTTTAAGCTTCCAGATTTTATCACTATCTTGATCTGTTAGTGATAATAAAAAGTTCATCGCTGAGGATAAATGAAGCTGCCTGCCTGCAAGCTGACTGGAGAGTCCCTTGAAATAAATAACATACAATTGGTTCTCAGCAAGCATCCCTTTTAAAAGATGCCTTTGTGTGTTAGCAAACCAAATAAGTGGATGCTATTATCATACTGCCCACTAAAGCAATAGCAAACATGGTCTTCAATGACTCTCAGCAAAAGACATAAAATGCCTTTAATTTACAGTATTTCAGAAGATGCCAATTCCAGCCGGCAAGACAGGTTGAATATATTTCCATAATAATAGTGAGACAGCGTTTTCCTTTTTCCCTCTCATTGTCTCACAAGTGTCCTGTGAGTTTGCAGAGACCACATAATATCTTATGTAGCCATCACGCCAATGGCTCTTGAAAGGTGTGTGAATTATTTGACCTTTATAATGATTAGTTTGTTGTACCCAATAATTTGTAAGATTGTGAAGGGATCCTGACATCCAAATGTTTGACAAACTGGTTTTGATTTGTGATTATTTATGAATTTCAGAGAACAGAAACTTAACAAAGGAAACAGTCACAGCCCCTCTTTCTCCCAAGTACTAGATTAAAATATCATCAAAATCAACATTCAGCCTATATCAATAAAACAAATAAACGTGAGCACAATGAGAAACCAAGCAGCTGTGTATTTTTACAACATGATGGCAATAATCATCAAAATCAACATTCAGCCTATATCAATAAAACAAATAAACGTGAGCACAATGAGAAACCAAGCAGCTGTGTATTTTTACAACATGATGGCAATCGGTTGGCCTTTCGGGCTTAACTTGCTTGGCTACTTCCCTTAGTTGTCTGCTTATTTTGGGAGAATTTTGAAAATGTAGAACAGAGAATAGGCCATTCGTAACAGATGCTGTAAATAGGTTACCCATTTCTTCCTACCTGATAGCATTAGCCCCATCTTGTTTGGAAAGAGGTACCTTTAATTAATTCTCCATGATGCCTCTTTTCTGGCTAGCTATGAGAAACTGAAAAAGAAACATAGTCTAATTTTAATGAAAATAGGACATGCCAAAGGCACTCAGACTAATTTTGCAGGCTAACTCAGACATTTTGAATAGAGAATGACAAAGTTCTTATGTTAAATAGATTCATTAAGAATAGAAAAGTTATTCCTTCTGTTTAATAATAATCAAATACATTGTCAAAATAGAGAGTATTTAAAAAGGTAATTTTCAGTACAGAATATAACGTTGTTTTTCCTTTTAAAAATATTATGGTAGTGTTTAATATTCCATTTGTATTATTTTTTCATTGATGGCTACAAGATTGGATGCTAATGGAACTGGTTAAATTATAAGATACAAAAAAGAGACAACTGTTAACAAATCACATTTTTATAAGCAGTGTCAATATAAATTCATACTGAAAGTAACTTCTTATCACATCTGTAAGACGACTGATCACACTGATAAAAATACTGTATCTCATGGTGTTGTATCTTATATAAAATTACACTCTTCTAATTTCTCAAGGCAAATCTAAGCCTCATAATCAAAATTAATTTTCCCCTGACATTATGTCACAAACTCAGCGTTATTCACATTTTTGATGGCTTACATTATTATTTTTTTATTTTTCAGGTCTGACTGATGGGTTTTTGCTTTTCTCCTGGCTGTGCCATAAACTAAACGAGAACATGCAGGTTTCAGAACCATACGTTTCAGAGTTGAGAGTCACACACTGGACTCATGGCAAAGCTGGGGCCAGGAGTCAGTGCTCTGATTCCAGCTCTGTCACTCTGCCTCCTTCTGTCCAGTTCTGAGCTCTCGGCCTCACAAACACCTTCTATCAAAAAAACACAGAAAGAAGGATAAAATGTCTACATGTGCCTTCACTCCATCCTATAAAAATGTATAAAATCTTCGGAGACATATTTTGAGGAAAGTGATGGCTATTTTATCCACGAAAGAATCCCCTGGATCAGATCCTAGATTCTTAGAAATTCAAGAAAGCAAAACAAACAAAAAAAATTAATCAAAGGAAAAAAAAATCTCTTAAGGTTGACTTTTCAAAGGATTCTTTTATTTTCCAAATTACATTATAACGAAGTCTATATTTCTTCATTTTTTAAGTGCCAATTAAACTAGAGGAAAAATAATAAACCACCTAGTTATCTTTAATTATCAGAATACACTATGGACAGTGGCTTTCATTTAACTGTATTTTTGCCCCTGAGGCAAATTCTATAGAAAACAAAGTTAATATATTGTGAATTATTTAACAGAAAGATTTATTTATTTATAGATTTTAATAGAAATAATTTCATCCAGTCTAGCAAGCTTCCATTTATTTGGAATATTAACAAACACTTTTGAGCACTTACCATGCACCTTTCCTGAGCTGTGGGTTGACTCTACCGCCACGTGCAGAAAGGCCACATGCTGCATGTTCTAGCATGTCAGACAGACTTGGGACCACCACAAACAGAGCAACAATGTGCTTTACCGACTACAACACAGCTACATGTGAAGACTGCTGTGATTCTAATCCTGGACCCATTTCCTACTAGTTTTATCACATTAAACCCTCTACTTAAATTATCTGAGTTTCAACATCTTCCTGGAAAATAAGAGTGTCCTAGTGGTGCTTTAAAGGGGAATTTAGCTTAATTATGCACCAATGTAAAGTGTTGCATAATTGGCACCTTATGTGTTACAGCTACCGTTATACTTATTTGAAAATTTATTATAAATATAATGAAAATTTTTGACCAGGTAGAGGGCGCCACAATGGTGTTTGAGCTGCTTTTAAGTGAACGTTGCTGTGCTAAGCACTGGAGGAAAAGAATAGAGTGAGACTCTATCTATGCCTGTCCTGGAGGCATGGACAGTCCAGTGAGGAAGGTGGCATGGACGAATGGTCTGCATTCAGTGCTGGGGATCTTGGGGAGTGACACTCATCCTGCACGAGGATCCGCATATAGCTCCCTGAGTTGCCAATGGAACTGAGTGGGCACCAAGGAGGCAAGGAGCAGAGGAAGGGCACCTGGAATAGTGGACCAGCAGATAGATGCAAGGGCAGAGGGATGCAAAACAGTACCATTTGCAAATTGCAGAATGATGAGTTTGGTGGGAAGCCCCAAGTGATGCTTGGGCAAATGAGTACAAAGAACCCAGCAGGGCAGAATCACGTAGATGTTTGAACACCGAGTTCAGTGTTCTACTGGCTTATTGGACATTACAGAGAGGGACTTGGAGCAGAAGAACAAAGTGATCAGATGGAAATTTTATATCAGTACGCTCATCAGAAGCATAGGTGGAAGGGAGGACACCTCATCCTCTGAGGAGGGATAAAAGGAGGTATAGATGGCAGCAAGTGCAGATGAAACTATGTTTATGTGGGCAGGGGTTGGAGGAGGGAGGTAAATAGTTCTCCTTGACCTCAATTTGCCGGGAAGAAGAGAAGACAAATTTGATTATTAAAAACAAGAGAGTAGTCAGGTGCAGTTGCTCATGTCTATAATCCTAGCACTTTTGGAGGTGAAGACAGGAGGACTCCTTGAGCCCAGGAGTTTGAGACCAGCCTGAGCAACATAGCAAAAACCCATATCTAAAACCACAAAACAAATAAACAAAAATTAGTCTGGGTGTGGTGGCTCAGCCTGTCATCCTAGCAAGTTGGGAGGCTAAGGCAGGTGGATCACTTGAGGTCAGGAGTTGGAGACCAGCCTGCCCAACATGGTGAAATCCCATCTGTACTAAAAAAAAAAAAAAAAAAAAAAAAAAAACCACCACAAAATTAGTTGGGTGCGGTGGTGCATGCCTGTAATCCCAGCTACTTCGGAGGCTGAGGCAGGAGATTGTTTGAACCCAGGAGGTGGAGGTTGCAGTAAGCCAAGATCGAACATTTGCACTCCAGTCTGGGCACCAAAATCCATCTCAAAAACAAACAAACAACAAACAAAAATTAGCCAAGTGTGGTGGTGTGTGCCTGTAGCCTCAGCTACTAGGGAGGCTGAGGTGGGAGGATTGCTTGAACCCAAGAGATCAAGGCTGCAGTGAACCATGATTGTGCCACTGCACTCCAGCCTGGGCAACAGAGCAAGACCGTGTCTCAATTAAAAATAACAATAGAGAGGAAAACCCATGGCTGGAGTTCTGGAGAATGTGTAAGTCTTCCCCACTCTAAGCATCTTCATCTCCTCCTCTCCAGCTTTTCTCTCCCCTAGGGTGGTTCTGATTTTCTCAGCCTATAAATGGGCTCAGCACCCTCACTCCAGGTTTCTCATTAAATCTCTATCCAAGGGGGCATTTGGGAGATTGCTACTTGCCAATGCACAGGCTCAGTAGGGCCGACTTACTGCTAAGAAAGACTTTAACAACAACAACAACAACAACAACAAGTCCTAGTATCTCAATAAATGTGAAGAAAACGTAAAATATTTAGACAGACACATAATATTCCTTACAAACGTTGCCTTTTCATTTAGTTCTAAAAATTACAAAATATCCCCCAAATCTATAAAGTTCCCATTTTCAGATCTCATAGGTCTCACGTCTCTACGTTTCCTCCAGCAGAGCTCCAATAAGTGACAGAACGTGTCTCTCACAGTTTCAAAAATTATTCCCAGCCTTGTGATCTATCGGAAAGACAGGAAAGCTTCACATTTATAAGATACTGAAGAATACGCTTGATGCTGACATTCCAGCGGCCTCCAGGCAGTGAGCAATCCATAATTCCCTAGATGGAAATTAAGGGGGAACGAAGATACTACTGTTCAGGAAAGTATGTTCATGAAGCTTGTATGCTCCAAGAATACCAAGCAGCTAAAGAAAGATTGGGCTACACAAAGGAAACGCAGTGATACCAATCATTTACATAGCATTTCACGGTTTGAAAGCGCTTTTGTATACAATATGCCATTTGCTCTTTCAAATAATCCTGAGAGCTATTCTCTACATTTTCACACATGTACAAACAAAGCAGTTAAGAAACTCATACAAACCTGTACAGAATGAGCAATTATAGTAAGAAATAGAGTTGTAATTAATGCTCCACTACATTTTTACCCTAACTCACAAGTTTTCAAAATCCCCAGATCTCTAAACTTCTCTAGAAATTGTTTAAAAGTACATTTTGGAGAGCAGGCAATTCTGATCTTATAATCTTCCAATTAAAAATGGATACAATAATTTAGTCCATGTCACTGACAATACACAGAAGTGAAACATACTGTGAACTCTATTTTACAATGACTAACTTAACATATAATTCATCATTTATCATGACTGACAGTACCATTTAGATAATGAGAGTACCAGTCCTACAAGGAGGAAACAAAACATGAGAACTTCTTAGAGTGTGATATTCGGTATGCTATCCAAAATAACAACAGGGTGTTAATTTGTTTATAAATTATGACATTAAATTTCTCTCAACTTATATATTCAAAGATGTTCCAAAACTTCTATATTCAAAGATGTTTTAAATCTTTGAATATATAAGTTGAGAAAAAAATAACTCCATGCTGGAACATTCCGTAATGTCTGAAGCAACATTTGTTAGCAGATATCCACATATGTAAAACATACGTAAATACTGGTGAATACCATCATGACTTAAGATAATCAACAGATTAAAACAGTGTTTTTCATATTTAGCCTAGTTACAATAATACTTCATTTATCAATACAACAGGGTTTTCATTCTACTGTTGGTATAAGGTAATGTTTTATGCTCCCAAAGATTTGCTGTCTTTATCCACCTCATTAGTCTACTCTACCAGGTTATGATATTCATCTGTAGGTAAATATCAGAGGCCTCAGACAGAGAGTATTTTCTCTGGGTCAATATTTCTGTCTGCTACCATGACAGAACGAGTTTCCCTCTATTCCTTTGAGAATAATCTACCTTGTTATGTGCGAAATTCACAAGCTCGTGAAAAAGGAGCTGTTCTAGATGAATTCCAAGTTTAGCAACATTTTCAGACACTAAAATGACCATTTTTATTACATGGTAGAAAAACATGGTTTTTTTTCAATAGCTAGCTTAGCAGCACTGGCTCTGTAGTTAATTGCAAATGAGAGAGGAAACAGTAACTGATTCTGGTCATGGCTCCTTTGCAGTTACTGGGGGGCTGAGGTTGAGGGCATTACTGGAGGCCAGACCTGACACAATGTGAGATTACACTGAACTTGCCAATCACTTCATTAATGCAAAACAGGCTTCAACAAAGTCTTGTATTTATTTTTAAAAGCCTAACATAGGAAAATGATTTCTTAAATTGCTGTGCTGTTTCTAATATCATCATTTGGTAATATGATTAGTAGCTGACAACATAACAGGAGAAATTAGGTCATAAGTATTTGCATCATGAACAGAAATACCCAGAAAGTATCAGATGCTTAGTTTTCGAAAAGATTAAAAGAAAAAAAATTTCTCTCCATTTAGGAACTAGTGTCAAACTCCAACCCAAACACACAAACAAAATGAATACACTGAGGCAAGTTTAGAGCTATGATATCTTCATCTACTAACTTGGGAAACTATGAGGGGTTGGAATTAGCATTTCTAGAGAAACAAACACATTAGCAAATGTGAGTGTTCAAAGCACGTGGGTGCTGAGAATGTTTCCCTGTCCACAGAATGGTGTGGTCTAAACCCTCTTATATGGTTAGCACTTCTTTTCCCATTTGTCCTCAAAGACATTTATCCTTCAGGCCATAGCAGTAGCTTTGCTTTGTAGTATTGGCTTTTATTCCCAGTTCTTCAAATCTCATTCACGGGCTACTGAAAATAAATGATCTCTTGTCTCTCTTTTTTTTTTTCTTTTTTGCTACAGATTAAGTTAGTTAGGTGGAGCCCAGGCTGAAAGTTCGTATATCTTTGGTAAATTTGTTTTATTACAGGAGGTGTTTAATATATGGCTCATAGTAAAAGCTGGTTAAACTAAACAAGAAGCTGATATTAAGTTTATATTGCATCCATATTGTATAGTTATAAGGTTTGGATATAGCCCAACGTTCTCAACCCCTTTAACTAGCTGTGATGCCCATGGCACTCTGAGGGTACACCTGCTACCACAAGGAGAGCCTTGAGTGTGAGTTCCCTAGGTTCTTGGCATTTAGAATAATTGGATAAAAGGCACAAAGTAACAAAGGAAGGAAACACAGGAAGAAAGATGTAAATGTGGGGATTTATTGTAGCCAGAAAGCACTTCACAGCGTGGGAGGGGGCCCAAGCAAGGGGTTCCTGGGCCTAGTTACAAAGTTTTATGAGTTTTAAATACTTCTTCTGAGGTCCCCATCGGTTACCTCTTATCTGGATGAAGGATTTGGTCCCTGGCTATTAAAGGCTGGGGTGAATGGGCCCCTAATGCAGATGAAGGGATGGGCAGTGCTTGGCCCATAGTCAATCAAGGCACTCTCCCTTTCCATCTGAGACACGCGGAAGCAGGAGGGCTGTAGGGAGAGCAGCCTTTGATCCTTTGTTGCCAGGAAATGGGGAGGCAGGAGTTTTTCCTTTCCATTTAGCTTTAGGAAGTTTGAGTTAACTGGCCTTAGGTTCCCTGCCCCCAGACCCAGATGTTTCCCTTTTGATACAGTTTTGGGAAGTCAGCACGAATTGGCCTTAGACCTCCTGCCCCTAGACCTCGGGGTTCTTCCTTGATTCAGCAAAAACTGGCCTTAAGTTCCCTGCCTCAAGACCCTATTCTGCCTCACGCTCACCCCACTGAAACATATCCTTGCCATATTCATTGTACTTCTCGTTTGTTCTGTAACTTTCTGATAAGGGTGTGTTTTTAGAACTTAATTTCTCTTTCCCGTTTTGCCAGTAAAAATCTGAAGTGAAGAGTCACATTTCTCTAGTTTCAACTTGTCCATCAGCACATCCCATTCTGCAAATGGATATCTGCTTGACGGCTCCAATCTAAATGACTCACCACATTACCCCTCCCCTCCAGAATCTGGTTAGAGCCACCAAATTGTTATCTGGACTGATCAGCTACTGTTAAGTCATAAAAGAAGTGAAGACAATCTTGTCGTTTGTCTGGAGCTTCTTTTTATCATGAGATAATCAGCAGGACCTCTGTGCCCCGACTCTGGGATTTTACATACTCAGCAAACAGCTGGAGATTTCCTCATTGACTTCTACCAGCTTTCTAGAGACTTCTCAGGCACAGGAGAACAGGAGTGATGGATTTGCCAGGTTGTCAGTAAGAGTTGCATCACCATAAAACAACATTTGCAATCATTCACAATGTAGGAAACCAGGGGAATTGTGTCCCTGGGAGAAGCTGAAATGGAACTAAAAAATAAGCTTTCAGACTCTATCAGTGAGTGGAGTGAGGTAGAGACCCCTGAAACCATTTCTAACATGAAAATAGAAGGGAGGATAGCATTTGTTTGATAAAACGTTCCTACTTCATATAAATAAGAATTCTATTTTCTTCTTTTAAAATATATAAAGATGTTTTGAAATAGAAAGCTTTAAGGATGTTAGCAATGTAACTTGCTTAAGAATATAATTACATTGGACAGATACAATAGCTTAGACACATGTAATAAAAGGCACAAATCCTTTAATTGAATTACTAAAACACATTATGTGTTTATATTGAGTACAGATCCTCTTTTGCCCAATTGGACATCCGTGGCCTGAACAGGTTTAACTGGAACCAGTAGAGTTAGACTACCAATGATTTCTTGTTGAGAAATTTATGGTTCTATTTTTTTGAAAACAACAACAACAACAAAATGCTCCAATTTGTAAGAAAGATCTGGAAAAATTTCCCAAAGATTATATACTAAAGTCTTCTTTAGGAAACTGTGACTTAATCTGGGAAAAGTGACTTAATCTACAGGTTACTATATATTTTTCAGATTGAAATACATGTGGTAAACTAGACCACATCTGAGCCCTGTCACACTCAACCATTCTCATCTTGAATCCCATTCACAATTTCTTTATTATTACTACCGTTATTATTTTTTTGTGGAGAGAGGGTCTCACCATGTTGCATGGGCTAGTGTCAAACTCCTGGGCTCAAGTGATCCCCTCTACTTGGCCTCTCAAAGTGCTGGGATTACAGGCTTGCGCCACCACACCTGGCCCCATTCCGCATTTCTTTATGAAGAACATGTATTTGACCTGTCTCAAGGAAGCAAAGTCAACAGTGCTTCCCTGTGGGTTCTGGGTCAGCTCTCACCACGTAGGGTTTTTCCGTATGAGGAATGCCAGGGGTAGAATGGCTTCAAGAAGCAGAGCGGTTCACACCAGCTTTGCATTTGTTGAGTTTTCAAACTAATGTCTTGCTCAATGCCCATCCCTTGGCACATGATTGACCCCGTTCTTTGTAGAACTGACCAGGTTGTTTGTTGTTTTTGCTCTCATTTGTAGACAGGGTGCATGTTTTGTACCCTGCACTAACTAGGTATTCAATAAAAATCTGTTGGGGCGTGAACACTTAGCAACATCACAGACACTTGAGGGAGGCAATTACATGCATCTGCTTCCCCCACACCAATACAACGGCAGCCAGTGATGAATTCAGAGTCTACATAGGACAGGTCATATATAAGCCAGCCTCGTACTACACGGCCCACGTCAATCCTCAAAAAAAGGATAAAATCATTTGGAAACATGAACCTCGAGTACACCTCTCCCAGGACCCACATCCACCCGAGGCGGCAAGTGGCCTAGTGCAGTCGGCGCAGCGCCGCAGCCTCCGCTTTGCGTCGGACACATCCAAAGCAGGTGGATTCATTCTGATAAAAGCTTCAGCCCAGCATTGACGTGCAGCGCGGGCAATTCGGGGCTGGTAACGTGGAACACCAGACTCCAAAGACGTGTACCCGGGATGCGCCTCAGCAGGAAGTGCAGAGAGGACAACGTTGAAAAGGCCGTTTACCCAGGTCCTCAGACGCTGTGATGTGCACTGTGTGTGATCGCTGGTTAAAACGCCACAACTCCAGTGAAGGAAGCTCCACTATTATCTGTCTAAATGTTTATATGGACACATGGAATTTTTATTTTATTTTATTTTTTTTAATTTTATTTAAGTTTTATTTTTTTTAATTTTATTTGATTTTAATTTTAATTTTATTTTTGAGATGGAGTCTCGCTCTGTGGCCCAGGCTGGAGTGAGTGGCGCGATCTCAGCTCACTGCAAGCTCCGCCTCCTGGGTTCACGCCATTCTCCTGCCTCAGCCTCCGGAGTAGCTGTGACCACAGGCGCCCGCCACTGTGCCCGGCTAATTTTTATATATTTTTTTAGTAGAGATGGGGTTTCACTGTGTTCGCCAGGATGGTCTTGATCTCCTGACCTCGTGATCCGCCCACCTCGGCCTCCCAAAGTGCTGGGATGACAGGCGTGAGCCACCGCACCCGGCCCGACACACTGAATTTTAAGGAAGTAAAATCGCCTGCCATGCATCAGGCATCTTCGTCAGTCAAGAGCTCGGCCAGCACTGCCTGTCTATCCAGCCAAAGGCCAGGAGAGCCAGAGATCAAGGGGTTTTCTGGGCTTTTCCTTCACCTTCCTGCCCTAACTCCAGCTGTCCTCATTCCAATGAGTGTTTAGAACCATCCCCTCCTGTCCAATCTCTTCCTCAGTTACCCTCACATGATTTTTCTTCTAATCTCCCCCTTCCCCGGTCACCAACCAACACTGCCTCACACAACTGCTGAAAATGAAAGCATGTATGATTTGACTGCTGCCCACTTTGAATCGTTCAGCAGCTCCTCCTCACCTGAGTACTTCCATACAAAGTTCCCCGGGGGCAGGGGAAGTCCTCTGTATGCTCACCTGTCTACCCAGCCAGACCCCTTCTTCCCTCAGTCCTCAGGGGCTGTGCTCTCCTCACTGCCTTCCCCACATGTTGCCCTGTCTAGAACGGCTTTTCCACCTGCCTTCTGGAAAGTCCCATGCCTCATTTTGATACCCTACATGATTGCTTTTGTGCTCCCACCACAATCTGTTCCTGTCTCCATTAAATGCACCCTCCTCCTTGGGCATTTTAATTAGTCATGTATAAACCTGTTTCTGGATAATGATAATGACACTAATAAATAATATCAGTTCCCTAATGCAGCTGGTCCTGTGGCAGGCAGTGCATGAAGGTTACTCTGAGTGCTGGCTCATGGGGAACCCCACTCTTTCTCTGAAATATCCAGCATCACCATGGTCAGGTTACAGATGCAGACACTGAAGCTCCCCTAGGTTAACCACCCCCAGCAAGCCAGGGACTTGCCATGTGAGATCAGGGCCTGAAGAAATGTGCCAACTGCAAAGCCGGGGACATAGACACATCACCAGAAAGACTTCTCTGGTCTGGAGATGGTGGCTGAGCCTCCTGGAATGAGGGGCTGTGTATGACTCTTCTCACAGCCTCAGAGGCTCCTGCAGCACAAACGCTGGGGTGCACAAGGTAGAAACCCACAGAAGATGCACCAGAGTCCTGGGTAGAGGCTAGGTCTTAAAACCACGGGTTCTGTGATGGTTTCCCGTAGTCTGTTCTATGACCTTTACAGTAAAGAAACATACAAGCAGGAGGAAGACTTTTCTTTTGGAAAAAAAAATACAGACAGCATCTTTGATGTGCTGTGACATGCTCTGAGTGAAGCTCAAGTTAGGGTCAATAACGGTTCCTGCCTAAGTCAGCTAGGGCCACTATAACTAATTGCTACAGACTGGGCAACTTACAAACAAAACACATTGGCTATTTGGAGTTCTGGAGGTTGAGACATTCAAGCTCTAGGAGACCGGGTGTCTGGTCTGGTGAGGGCCTTGTGTGTAGACAGTAGCTGCTCCTGGAGCCCTCACCTGGTGGACAGCACAGAGAGGAGAGCACCCTTGTGTCTCTTCTAGTAAGGGCACTCAGCCCGCAGTGAGGGCTCCACTCTCATCACCTCCTGGCCTCCCAAAGGCTCCACATCCTAATGCCATGACCCTGAGTTTAGAATTTCAACAGGTGCATCGGGAACAGACGTCATGATTCAGTCCCTCATGGTGCCTTTGGCTTGTGTCCTGGGAAAGATGGCACATGGTCGGGAGACACAGCCTGTGTTCCATTCCCAACGTAGTTCACCATCATCTGAACTGTTCAGATGACCTAACTTCACCTGTAATTAAACATTTTATTTCATATTAACTTTTTTTTTGGAGATGGAGTTGCGCTCTTGTTGCCCAGGCTGGAGTGCAGTGGCACAATCTTAGCTCACTGCAACATCCACCTCCTGGGTTCAAGCGATTCTCATGCCTCAGCGTCCCAAGTAGCTGGGATTACAGGCATATGCCACCACAGTCAGCTAATTTTTGTATTTTTAGTAGAGACAGGGTTTCGCCACGTTGGCCAGGCTTGTCTCATACTCCTAACCTCAGGTGATCCGTCCACCTCGGCCTCCCAAAGTGCTGAGATTACAGGCAGAAGTCACTGTGACTGGTCCATAATAATTTTTATATTCCTAAAACAAAAAAAGATAAGCTTTCACATATTAACTGAGAATTTTTAAAGTATCAATCCAGTTTGCATTTCTAAAAAGATACAGTTTGGTATAATAAAACTAATATACCTTAGGTGCTAACTTCCATAGCTCTGAGCAATATTTGAATGGTATCTCTATGTAAGTGCCAATAAAATAAAATCCTCGAATATATTTGAAGGATTACTCTATCTGGAATCTTGACTGTGAATACTCAGAGAACTACCATTTCAATACTAACCAGAAACATTCAACTCTAAGTACAGATCAAAATCCAAACTAGATTTACGCTAAAAGGGAAATGAGCAATTGGTCCTTCTGTCTGTAGAATCATCCTAGCTCCACACCTACGGAATGGAGGATGCCAAGTTCTACACCGAAGGCATCAACAATGCTGAGTGATGCTGAGTTCCAACAGAAACATTTTCCAAATAGCCTCAACCCCAAGCATCCAGCCAGGCCTTGCTGCATGTGTCGTAGCTGCTTCAGGAGTGGTTGACTGCGAATTTGCTATTAAAATACCACTTTAATTGATTCATTCTCTTTATAAATTAAACATGAAATGATTACTTTTCAGCTGACCTAAGTCCACTCTAACGTTCAGTAATCTACCTCTCGGTGTTTTGTTAAATTGCAAACAACAGGAAATTCTGTGACGTGGTACACAAAGTTCAGCCCTGTCACAGAGAAGTCAGAGAGGCTGATGGATGCATTTTAAATGTCCTCAATGCTGGACTTAAAAGGCATGTGTAGCTGTGGGTGAAGAAGTTAATGTAAGTAAAATGAACTTGTTTGTTTTTTAAGGGAGTATATTTTCCATATTGTGTATTTTAAGGAATAAACTGTGATATCTTGAGGATGGAGAATAATCCAGGTATATCCTGAGGCATCCGTCTTTCAGTCACAGGATCGGCCCCAAGAAAACAGGGCCATTTCTCCATCATGCACCTTCTTCCAGCCTGCATTCACTTTCCCCAGAGGTAGAAGTCTCCAAGCTTCCTCACCTCCCTTTTAGGAAGGACATCTCTAACTTCCCTAACCAGTGCCATTATAATTCAGTGTCTGCAGCTGTCTTCCGTGCCTGGCTGCCTTTGGAAGTAATGTGGACTCTCTTATCTTTGCATGGCAGGCTTTGGACAACTTTAGTGCCTTTTACCAGGGCTTAGAGCCTCAGCTAAGAGAATTTTTCACAACAGAGATTATCTTCTAGAAGGCAGAATTTCTCTTTCTGTTCTTTTAAGTGTAATGAATAAACATGACCCTGCTGGAGGATTCGTAACTCAGGTACAGGTCAAACGAGCAAACAAGCCAAAAAACAGGCATTAAGTGCAATTCCAATCTTTTTTCTAGTTTTGCAAATTGTTAAGGTGCCCATAAGGAGTGGCTAGCATTTGCTTTAGAACTTTAGGGTGTGGAAAAGTAGATTCAGAATGCAGATTAAAAAGGAATTTCAAAAACCAACCTGCTTTATCTAAAAAGATCATTTAAATGTCTAGTCTGTGCACTTGCAGAGGTGTTGGGAGAAGAGAGGGAGGGAAAGAATAACCTTAGCAATATGGCTTATAAATATCAAAAACACCCTGCTGTGACAAACGCCTAATAAACAGCAAGAACAATGTTTAATATTGTTCCCTCTCCTGTGCTTTGATTACACTCTGCAACTTGCAAACTTTCAGTAGAAGTCTTCCAGATACAGAGCTTAGAGATTATTTTGGAGAAATGATGAAAGAGAAATTGTGTACCATATGGGGAAGTAATGAAATGGTTGAGGAGCCTACAGCTAAGTTTGGGAGTGGCGCCAAGGTGCAACTTGCATCCCTTACTCAGCAGAAGATATCAGGTCTCCCTATTCACCAAATGCATTAGAAGAGTCAATCTTTGAAAGCAAAGGAATTCATGCAAAATCCTGCTACCATAACCTCATCTTGTAATATCCAGTATAAATATGGTGAAGTTTACAGTGAAACCTAAAATATTCAGACTTCTTCAGACCATGCATGTGTAAATCATTTGCCTTGTTATAGATCCTATGATCAATGCTTCAAGAGGTAAATCACTTATTTACAGTGACACATTAACTACAATCCAGTTTCCAGATCCTGCTGACCAAGAAAAATATTATTTAAAAATATAAGTGAAAAATTCTGAGACATTTGTAATCGCAGTAAGATACTGAATTATCCATATCAGGTTTAACCCACACATTATGCAGAAGATAGCCAAATGGAAGACTTTGGTAGTGAAATTTTATCATAGAGTTATACCACAACATTAAATTAGCATGGGGAATTAAGATGTTATCCTTGTCAGACACATTTCTCAGTTTCTCATGGATTATAACATGTACTTTCACGTCATTATCAAGAATCTGTGGCATCATGATTATTATCTCAACATTAAAGGTGAAGAAAATCTAACTGATTTGCTCAAGTTCACACAGATAAATTAATAGCAGGTAAATACTAGAGGAAGACTGTAGTATTAAAAGTCATGATTTTGCTTCCTAGTCCTGGCTTTTCCTAGTGCCACATTTCTTCTGCAAATGCTTATTTTACATGAAAAATAATTGTTGTAAGTTTTCTTTACATATAACACGAATCAAGTATATTTCCATGTATCTTTTCTATTGCAGGCACACATTAAATATTAGAGGGCAGAGAAGTCCATTTGTCTATCAGCAGAGATCAGTTTTGCCTGCCTAAAATCAATTGGAGGTGTCAGCAATTACAGTCCTTCCTGCCTGCAGTTTGCTAGGCAGTCATTTTAATGTAATTAATATGTTTAGCTCCGTAACTTCATTTGACTTTGCTTTAATTTTTTTCCCTTTATTAAGAACTTTCCCAATGTCCAGATTTATATGGTTAATACACAGGAAATTGTATAGAAAAATATTAGCAATAATTGCTTGAAATTGGATAATTTATAAAATTGTAGCTAACATAGTTCTTACATCTTTGGAGAAGAAGAAACACCATACACTTTCAAGATTATTCCCACTTTATCAAGAGAACGCTCTATGATATTAATATATAAATATGACGGTTAAAAATCTACTTCCAGTTATAAATCAGCTTTTTGAATTGAATATTTACAGGAATCAGGTAGACACGTAAGCAGGAATGCTTATGTACTAATCTTTTAAAAATCCCTTACTTAGACCAGGCACAGTGGCTTCTGCCTGTAATCCCAGCACTTTGGAAGGCCAAGGCAAGTGGCTCGTTTGAGCCCAGGAGTCTGGGAAACACTGAGAAAACCTTATCTCTAGAAGAATACAAAAAAAAAAAAAGAAAGAAAGAAAAGAAAAGAAAAATTTAGCCAGTCATGGTGGCGCACATTTGTGTTCCCAAATCCTTGGGAGGCTTAAGTGGGAAAATGGTTTGAGTCCAGGAGATCAAGGCTGCAATGAATCATGATTGTACCACTGCACTGCAACCTGAGCAAGACAGCGAGATCCCGCCTCAAAAAAGAAAAAAAAAATCCTTTACATATATACACACACACATACACACACACATGCCTAGTAATATATACATATAATCAAATACATATGCACACATTTTTATGGGAATATGCACACATACACGTATAAACAGTAGAGAATGTATGTGTACGTGTATATATGGAGAAATGAGAAATTCACATCAAATTAGACTTAAGATTTTTCTCAAAAACTTTATGAAAAGTATATACTCTATCCTCTTCTCAAAATCTTAGAAACGGTATTTCCCTTCATTTTTCTGCTATGACAAAGTGAACAAATCTCGTAGCAAATGCATATCATTTACTACAATTGTAAAATGACTTGTAACATCTTGTTAACTGTTTTTGAACGGGGTATGATTCTCTTTCAGATGTGTAATTAATATAGCCGTAAAGGAAAATGGCAATATTGTATTGAATATTGAATCTTGACTGTGGTGATCATGATGGGAATAAGATAAGCAGAGCCCAGTTCCTGTTTTGCCACTAACTCACCAACTCACCCAAGGCGAGCGGGAGAGTATGCCAGAAATGATACATATGGCTATAAGGACAGAGTGTGGAAGTTTGACTCAGTTGATCTCTGGGCTGTTCCCACTTCCGACATTGCTCCTTTTTGTGAACTTGACTGTGTCTCTTTCCACATTCTGGAAGTCAACAGTGTAATATGCTGCTGCTCAAGGTTCCCTAGCCTCATTCATGCTGTTGCCTGTGCCCAGCGCTCACCAGGCTAGCCAGTGGCTATGGTTCTGCAGCTCTGCTTCCCAGTCTTTCTGACATTTCTGCTCAAAATTGTTGAATTACAAAGCACTAGCTGGTCCCTCGTCAGCAGCGGCCTCTGCGCAATCACAGGAAACTCTGCATTCCGTCACAGGGTGCCCTGAGATGTCCTTGCTGTGTTTGCTCTCTTCACCTTGCAAGGCAGTTGACATCCTTTATTTTGTCATAATGTGACTGCCTGGAATTTCCACTCCCATCAATCCGGCAGTCCCACAGATATAAGAACCCATGCACTGGGCATGGTTTCAGTGTGGTGGCCGTGTGCTCTAAAACCCTTTGTTGGGGGAAAACACAGTTTTTATATATTTGCGTCTGAAACAAAAAGTGATGGAATGTCAGATGCAAGTGATGACAGTAGCTATGTGGCTTTCCTGACTCATAGTGCCACACAAACATCTCAGATTCCATCATTTAATCCAGCCAACGAGGCACTGTGGACCCTACTTTCAACCGTTTTGTGCATTACTGACAGCAAAGTACTGAGAAGGCAGAATTCCATGACACTTTCCATCCTCAATTTGTACCATATTTTCAGCTTGCTGCCACTTTTTTTTTCCTAAGGAGGTAATAAATAAATTGGAAGAAACACTGAAAATACAGCAAAGAGTCAGGAGTCTGCCTTCACAATTTGCTATGGCTGAGGGTGAGATATACAATTTTACACCCATGATAGGAGATCTATAACCTTAGATGGCACATCTATTCAGGAAGAATAATATCAAGGTTAGTGTAAGCATACAATCAAAGTTTCTGGCAAATGGTGATGCTAATAAATAAATAAATAAATAAATAAATAAATAATAAGCTGTTTCTGTTCTCAGCTTCCTATTTAAGTTGAAAGGATAGAGTCCAGGAGTACCCAGTCAAGCAAATGTCCATGTTTTGTGACATATATTTCTAATCTATTGTGTAAGTATAGACAAAGGCATTGAGCAGATGTCACTTTATTGCCTCAAAGAGCTAAACATCAGTGGGTATCTGTGGAAGGGGAATGGTTTACCAAAAGTTCAAAACTGTGTGCAGACAAGACCCCCTGCGGAGAAAGAGCAGAAGTCAAGACACTACGCTCCTAAAGTTGTGAGCTGGGCCAAGAGGTGAGGTCTTTGGCAACAGGAATACATAAGCCTACAAAAGGTTTAAGTAAAAGGTTTTAAAAAAGGAATTGTATTCTTGTCCCTTAATTGATAACCTGAGAATTCTCATTAAAACTGTACAGGGAAGAAGAGATAATGTGTGTAGACCTACCTTATGTAACTAAGACTAATGCCCATGGAAGACATCAATATCACTGATCACAGAGAAAGTAAGAGAAAGACTGAAGGCTGAAAAGATAGGCACCATTATAAATTAGTGAAAGGTTTCTGAGTTGTTGATACCTGGTCAGCTACATCATAGTCCACAAATATTTGTTGAGTGACACATTTTTCTAAATTCCAAGTCTATTGACAATAACACAAAATGTTATATCGAAAATTAAGTGGGCTACCCTAATGCTACTCTAGAAACACGACTCCAAGTTTCTGCAGTGATAAACCTGGTCATAGAATCTAACACTGTTGCAGAATTTGTCCTGTTCCAGGCCCTCTTTGTGAAGTGCTTGGAACTCATGCAATGCCTACAGTGGCCACATGAGGCGCATGCACTATTGTTCGCACGTTACAGATGAGATTAAAGAGGCACGAACTGTTTAAATGATTTGCCCAGCGTTGTCCTTTTGCAATTTGTAACGGAGTCAGATGACTTGGTCACGCAAATGTTGAAAAGCGGCTGCAGAGGGGTAAGTCCGGGTCTAAATTACGGGGTGGAACAGCCAGATCAGCGCTTGGGTCTCGCATTAGAGTCTCACCTGCCTGACTCCCTCAGCAGCCACGCTGCTTCTAATACTCTGCTGCAGATCACATCGTTTTTACTTTATAAATCAGAACTTTCCTCTAACTGGCAGGAACCTTGTTTGGGAAATGAAAATATGGTAAGTATTTTCTTCCAGTTAAAAAGGGGAAAGCATCGTTCTTAAATGCAAAGCTTAAATGGTTAAAAAACTTAATTCTTAGGTCATGTCTTAGAATGAATATTCTTATCTTTAAATTGTGAGTCATTTTTTCAGATAGAGACAAGGTTTGACTTTTTATCACTCTTGGTTAGCTGATCACATAATATACATTCAAAGTAACGTGACGGATTTTAAGCAAATTTCTAATCAAGAGCGTTCTACATCGTCAAATCACAACAGAAACATTCCTCCGTGTCAGCTTTTGTCAATGATCCCCGGATCTTTCCAGTAATTTATGTATTAAGAGCCACAAAGGGGAACACACAAAGCTGCAAAGTAAATGAAATCCTCTTAAACAAGGCAAAATGAAACAACGAAAAAGTGTCATCCTACAGCCCTCTCTGTTCCCATTGAGTGCAGGAATGAGCTTTTGAGGAATGAACAACCCAGGTGCTCTGCAGTTGCACATTTTAATCATCGAGCCACCGAAGTCTGCTGATAAACATGAAAAAAGCCTAATGGAGTCAGAGACCCAGTGGCCTAGTTCCTCAGATGAGCTCCAGAGATTCCTGCAGAAATGGAATTGGAATAGGGCTGACTGGAATTATCAGAGCATGATAATCACGCGATCCTGACATTAAGAGTCCCTCTGCCTCACACCACCCAGAGGCAATTCATTGTGTGAGGGGTATGGGAGGAAGGTTTCATATCTGGACTGGGATCCCTGTGATATCCTTGGAGTAGCAGCAAAATCTTTGTTTTTACTGTTTAATTATAGCTAAAGAATTGATGGGCTTGGAAATGCTTTCTCCTTTTCAATGAAGGCTCTGAATAGCCGTGCAAAGTTTACGTTCTCTCTGGTTTTGATAAAACTTAGATGAATGCAAAAGCCAATGGCAACTCCATAAAATTTCTCAATGAGTCTCTATACTGACTTGACAAAGAAAGAATATACGATTGGTGCTCTTTTATTGAGCATTTTTATCTCAAATTCTTTATTTTCCTTATGTGTAATAAAGCAAGTCCCTCTTATTTGACTTATTAATTTCAAATTCTAAAAAATCACTTCTATCAACATACTCAAAAGCATTCAGTTAGTGACAATGTTAGAAACAATGGTAAATAGTAGTATTTGCTACATGGCGATACCAGGTACCTATCTGTTTGTGATTTAAGATAATTTTCCATACTGTCAGGGGCCCCAGAAGAGACTATGTGCAGTTTTCAGTGGGGCCAGTGACTGCTTCAACCTTTGAACAGGAAAGCCAGACAGTGTGGACTTTTGGGAAGGGCCCAAGTTACGGATCCAGCAGCAAATACTATGAACACAACCACAGAGAGGCTTTTAATTTATGAGCTTAAGTCCCCTCATACATAAAATAGAGTGGGTTTTTCTTACCTCTCTGGACATTTGTGAGGGTTATGAAACTTTATCTATCAGACCAACTTTGCAACTGCTTGACAGATGATGGATACATCCCAGATGATATTAAGTAGGGCTGGTGGCCGGGCACTGAGGGGCATGTTCTGCACACAAAGAACCTGTAGACCAGAACAGGGATGGACCCACCATGGCCAGGGTGACAAATCTTGTGGAAACCCTAAGAGTGTATTTTATATTTTTAAGTGGTAGAAGAAACATCAGAAGATGATTCTGTGACATATGAGGATGTATTAAATTTACATTTCTGCGTCCACAGGAGTTTATAAGAACACAGCAGGGCCCATTTGTTTACATCTTGTCTGTGACTAGTTTGGTGCCGCAATTGCAAAGCTGGGTCACTGAACCAGCAACTCAGGATGGACAGAGCCCAAGATATTTACCATCATTTTCTTTGAAGAAAATGTTTATTCAGTCCAGTTCAAAAGTTGAATTGAAAATTTTCTATTTTTGTCATTTTTCCTTCTCTTTCTTCCCTGCTTCCTTTCCTCCCTTTTTCCTTCCCTCCCTCCCTCCCTTCACTTCCTTCCTTCCTTTCTTCTGAGTAGCTGGAGGAAGAGGTTCAAAGAACTAGTTAAAGCAGCTCTAGCTACCTCTAGTCAATGACTGTGTTCTTTTTCCCCCAGTATTCCTAAGACCCTCTGCCGGCCATGTAACAAATGCAAGTCTTTCATGCAGAGTTGATTTTCAGAGCAGTTCAGACCCTGTTATCTGGGCATGGGGTGAGTGCATCCCTTCACGCTCCCCACCTTGGGTGGGCCTGCACAGTTGTCCCTCTGGCACTCCTTTTCCTAGGAGTCAGGGCCAGGGCTGACCCGCCTGGTTCAGCATTCACAGCTGGGTGAACTTGCCCAGTGCCTTAGCCAAGCTTTAGTCAGTCTCCTGTCCTGCCTCCCCACAGGACAACAGGATGCTGAACTTGGGCTTGTCCCTGAGTTTCAGCAATCTCTAAGGTGCAGAGCTCCAAGCAAGCTCTAAGGTGGCTAACTGTTGCAAGGACCCTTTCCCGCTCAACTGCCCCATACTCTGAACCAATGCCTGCTCAAAGTTCCTCCTATCCCTACTCCTGCTTCCCGATTCCAATACAAGAAAAGCCTTTTTTTTTTTTTTTTTTTTTTTTTTTTTCTGTTTGAACTTGAGATCCCTGTAGCGCCTGAGGTCAGACCATTCTCCCTATGGCCTTCATCATTTTTATTGATGTCTCTCCTTTTGTATTTCTTTTGGCACCATTGATGCTAGGAGGGAGGATCATGTCCTCATGCCAGCTCTGCAGACGTGGGGAAGATTAAACAACAGAAGCACATGTCAAGCCCTTAGAGAAAGGATGCAGTCATCTCTATTGCAAAAGGATATTGAAAAAAAAAAACAAAGAATTAATTAAGCCGCTAGTGGTCGAGTCATCACTATAGAGTCAAAAGGATATTGTAGAAAACCAAGCAAGAAATAGTATTGTGATAAGTTTATGATACTCTAATTAACGCAGCACTAGGTTGTGTCCTACGTTCACTACGACAGAAGAGTCCTCTTTCCCTTCCTTATTTTTCTGGCCCAGAAATGGTAGTTTTCATAGTGGTGTTGCTGGTGGCAGTGGAAGAGCAATACAGTAATAATGAGTATTATGGGCCAGCAGCTATTCTTAAACCACCCCTTTCAGTCCTCATCACAATCCTATGAGAACTACCATCATTGTCACTTGATGAGGGGGGAACACTGAAGTGCTGGGAGTTCAGAACTTTCCCAAGTTTATCATAAGGTGTGATCTAGAATCTGAGAATAGGAAGTGGGTTTTCAGAATCTGAAATCTCAAGTCCTAAGTATACTACTGTTTCCAGCTGAAAGGAGAGATTATCTTTATATAATTATTTTTTTTTCTTTTTGGAGACAGAGTTTCACTCTTGTTGGCCAGGCTGGAGTGCAGTGGCACGATCTCAGCTCACCACAACCTCCACCTCTCAGGTTCAAGAGATTCTCCTGTCTCAGTCTCCTGAGTAACTGGGATTACAGGCATGCACCTCCATGCCCAGCTAATTTTTGTATTTTCAGTAGACAGGGTTTCCCCACATTTGTCAGGTTGGTCTTGAACTCCCAACCTCAGGTGATCCACCTACCTCGGCCTCCCAAAGTGCTGGGATCACAGGTGTGAGCCATCGCACCCGGCCCATAATTCCTTATTGATACACAACAGTGAAATGTTTTACTCATTGGGATAGCATTTACAGTAAGTTTAATTTGTACCTCAAATATTTTCAAAGCTAAACTAATGTCCATTATTAGCATTCAAATGGAGTAAATATTTTTTAATTGGGATTCAATAATCCCACGATGGGGTATCTACCCAGAGGAAAAGAATTTATTATATGAAAAAGATATTTGTATGTGAATGTTTATGTCAGCACAATTCACTATTGCAAAAATGTGTCCATCAATCAACAAGTGGATAAAGAAACTGCGGTATATATATGATGGAATACTACTCAGCCATAAAAAGCAATGAATTTAATGGTATTCACAGCAACCTGGATGGGATTGGAGACCATTATTCTAAGAGAAGTAACTCTGGAATGGAAAACTAAAGACCGTATGTTCTCACCCATAAGTGCCAGCTAAGCTATGAGGATGCAAAGGGATAAGAATGATACAAAGAACTTTGAGGTCTTGAGGGGAAAGGGTTGGAAGGGGTGAGGGATAAAAGACTACAAACTGGGTTCAATGTATAATGCTCTGGTGATGGGTGTACCAAAATTTCTGAAATAACCACTAAAGAACTTTCATGTAACCAAATACCACCTGTTCTCCAAAAATCTATGGAAATAATTTTAAAAAAGAAAAAAGAAAAAGCACTGAAGACCATTAAAAAATAATTTATAAATTCCAAGTATTAACTTTGAAAATTATGATTTACAAAGACTTCAGGGGAAGTATTTATCTTTTATAGAGCAAAAATCTGGCTAATTGTTTCTTCTAAGTCTAACTAACCATAAAATAACAGAAAACATTCTGATTTCCGGAAAGNTGCAGGCTTTCAGCCACAGAATTAAAGGAACCTTACAGGTAACCTTGTCATTCCTCCTTGATTTTTTAGAAGAGAAAATTGAAACTGGAAAAAGTTGAATGGCTTACTCAAGGTCATGCTGCTGTTGAGATAAAAGATAAAGGACGAAACCCAAGCTGAACACGCGTAGTCCACTGTGCACCTTCTACTACTCGACATTGTTTTGGACAGAGTTCATCAAGGGATACATTTTATCTCTACCTCTTAAAAATCTAAATTTAAAATGTCAAAAGTTTAATGTGTTCTTCCAATGTCAACAACAGCCACAAAAATTGTTATAATTTAGTAGAAAAATCTGCAATGTACCATAAGGAAACATTGCTGCCATCATTTTTTACTGATTCGGGAACCACTTTCAAGCAATCAAATTAGATGTTTTGAATTGTGTAAAAGAAACAAAATTTATTCATTTTTTCATAATCTCCTACGTGATATATCACTGCATTTCTTCTTTGCCATAGAATTTCTCTTTTATTTTAGATTTTATAATGGTTCACTCTGACTTTTATTTTAGATTTTATAATGACTTCATCAGTTCATATCCTTTTCATTTAAATATTCAGTAAGTATAGTACACAGCATACCTTTAAAAATAATTTCTTGGCTGGGTGCGGTGGCTCACACCTGTAATCCCAGCACTTTGAGAGGCCGAGGTTGGTGGATCACGAGGTCAGGAGATTGAGACCATCCTGGCTAACATGGTGAAACCCCGTCTCTACTAAAATACAAAAAAAAAAATTAGCAGGGCGTGGTGGCGGGCGCCTGTAGTCCCAGCTACTCGAGAGGCTGAGGCAGGAGAATGGCATGAACCCAGGAGGCAGAGCTTGCAGTGAGCCGAGTTCATGCCACTGCACTCCAGCCTGGGTGATAGAGCGAGACTCTGTCTCAAAAAAAAAGAAAAAGGAATTTCTTTATGGTGGCATTGTGCCTTTGAGTAACCATTCCGTATTTGCATTCAACTTTGCTAAACTAAGCAATTTTCTTTAATGTCAACCTTGATGAACAAGTAAGCATTAAGGCAACATTTAAACACTAAAGCAATATATGGTTAAATGATTCTAAATAAACTAAACCAGTGTGACATCATAATTAGTTTCCCTGCCTGCTTTGAGTAAATTTTCTTTCCAAAATTCCATATATGCCTTTTATTTGTTACTTTACCAGAATTCATCTAAGAAACACCCTGCAATTAAATGCAGCAGGTTTTCCAGTAATAAAATTTGCTAAATAAAACTCAGCAAAGTTTAATGGATTTATGTTACTACAAAAGAAAAGTGCTTGTTTTTAGGAAATTTTGATCTTCAATTTTTTTTTGGTTTTATCTTGACAGTAAATCTTTGAGGATATAGTGTAGTCAATAAAATAATAAACAGAATAGAGGTGAATTCAAGACTTACACAAAATGTAAGCCAGTTTGATGAATGATTTTGATCCTCAAAAATCTGACTTGCCAGAATATTGAATTTAGATATTTTTAATCTATTTTACCTAAGTTACTTTGAGTTTTAAAATAGATTTTATCTTTTAGAGCAGTTTTTCTAGGTTCACAAAAAAGTTGAGCAATAGGTACAGTGATCTGTCATATAACACCTGCCCCCATACACAGAGCCTCCCCAGCGATCAACATCCCATGTCAGAGTGGTGCATTTGTTACAATTGATGAACTTACATTGGTAAGTCATTATCATCCAAAGCCACAGTTTACAATAGGGTTCGCTCTTGGTCTTGCACATGCTATGGGGGTGGATAAATATATAATGCCATGTGTTCACCATTGCAGTATCATACTGAGTAGTTTCCCTGCCCTAAAAATATCCCTATGTATTTCCCCTTCCTCCAACCCTTGGCAACCACTGGTCTTTTTACTGTCTCTATAGTTTTGCCTTTTCCAAAATGTCATGGAGTAAGAATCACAAAGTGGGCAGCCTTTTCAGACTGGCTTCTTTCACTTAGCAACACACACTTAAGTTCACTCTATGTCTTTGCATGGCTTTCTGGCTAATTTTGTTTTAGCAATGAATAATTTTCCATTGTCTGATACACCACACGTATATCATTTCACCTACTGGAGTACATTTTGGTTGCTTCCAGATTTTGGCAACCACGAATAAAGCTTCTAAAAACATCCCTTGGCAGGTTTTTGAGTAGACATAAGTTTTTAGCTCCTTTAGGTAAATAACAAGGAGTGTGTTTGCTGGACTGCATGGTGAGAGTATGTTTAGTTTTCTAAGAAACCACCCAACTGTCCTCCAAAGTGGCCTTTCCATTTTGCATTCCCATCAGCCATGAGTGAGAGTTATTTTACTCCACATCCAAGACAGCAATTGATATTGTAGGTGCTGTGGATTTTGGCCATTTTCTATTTTTTGTTTTTATGTTTGTATTTTATTATTAATGTGAGTTACTTTTATTAAGATTTTATCCTTCAAATCACAGTACAAACATTGTTTTGTGAAATATTTAATATTAGGTAAAGCTACAGCAATTCATTCGGTGTGAATTAAATCTAGATAGATAAAACTTCCTGTTTTAAAGTGAGTGTTTTTGCAAAACTCTGTTGACTATCTACATATGGTAAGTGGAGTAAAATTCAAGGAAATAATTTTAAAGCAAAAAGTAACATACAAATAAAAGTTTTATGGTGGTTGTGATGATCATGATTAATTAGTAGATAATTAGTAGCTAATACTGGTAAGTTTACAATTTTTGGAAATGTAATGGCTTATTCAACCGTGTCATTACATTTTAATTTTACATTACATTTTAATTTTACATTACATTTTAATTTTACATTACATTTTAATTTTCTATACCTGTACCCTTTCATCATTGATTTAAAAATCACTACTCCAAATACCATGCCATGAAAAGAGAAACACTGGGTTTGAATCAAGGTTTGGTTACTTGTTAGGTGACTTTCCATCTGTTAAATAAGTTTTCTAGGCTTCTAAAATTAATTTTCGGGTGGTGATGTGGGGTTGAGGAATAATCATGAGAAGGGAAAATTAAATAAGCAGAGTAAGCTGGTGGTAAACGTGTCATTCCTTTCTCTCCTCTATAAACATTATATTAATAAAACTCTGAAACTTATGATGTTTTTAAAGAATATTTTAAAATTTTATTATACCTAGTAGTTTCCTCTTAAAAATGTAATTATTAAATTATATGACTTCAAGAAATTAATACAGGATTTTGGAAGAAAAAAGTTAAGAAATAAAATATTTGATATATACAAAAGAAGTTAGAAAAAAACAAAATGTTAAAAAAAGACTACTTTTCATTAATGGACACAAATGATAGATATAGAATCTATCTACATTTAAGAATATATCTAAATAGTGCTCATAAAACAACAGTCACACACTATACTTGTTGGGCAGAGAACACTTACACATTTAGGTAAGTGATGGTAATATCCCTGATGGTTACATGTGACCTCTGAAGCAGTCCAACGTGCTTCCCAGAAATGAAACCCTAAACTCATCAAATGTAATGCCAGTGAATCCTAGTAATGCCCCTAGGCGTAAATCTAGGTATAAGCTGTTGTATAAGCCACCAAACCCCCTGTCAAAAAAATCTTCTTGAATGTTTTCATAGTAGTAATTTCTTTAGGTTGCTTTTTGGTTTATATACCTCTGTAACTGTATGAGTCCTTTACACAAAACACAATTGAATTTTGAGAATATAAGATTTTAAAATATGTTGGTGAGGTGGAAGAAAGATTCAAGTATTAAAAGTATTTAAAAATATATAGTTTGATAGTAGTCCTGAAAAGAGACTTTATTATCTGTTTGAATTGAGCAGCAGGAATTTTTATAATTACTGTAGAGTTTCCTATGTTCTTGGATGTTTTTGTCCATGACACCTGAAGTGTCTTTATTGGTAGAGGCTGCGTAGACAGTGAAGTTTAGGCTGGTACAGATGTCTGTTTAGAGAAACTAAGAATTCATGTGCTGATGCATACATGACAGGTATCAATATTTCAGTCTCAATTGCCTAATATGATACCTTCCCCTTGGCAGTGAATATCAGCAACCCAAAGAGCTATGCAGCCTCCAGGTGTCACTGCCCTTTTCAGAAGGACATGAAGGTCTGCTGCAGTGAAACTTACAGCTGTTGATCCACTTGGTTAAGTTCTGTGTGCCAGGTATCTCAGCTGTAGAAGCGCAAACATGTGGTGTCCCACAGATTCCTAAGGACTCTAAAACAAGTCATACTAAAGGATGTGCCATTTGTAGAAAATAGAAGCATCATATTATTTCACATGGCATCATGCTGCGTTGCCCAGACTGAGTGCAATGGCACAGTCATGGCTCACTGTAGCCTCAACTGCCCAAGCTCAAGTCATCTTCCCACCTCAGCCTCCCAAGCAGCTGGGACCTCCAGGGCACCAACATGCCCAGCTAATTTTTATAGGCATTTGTAGAGACATGGTCTCACTATGCTGCCCAGGCTCGTCTTGAACTCCTTGGCACAACGGATCATACAACCTTGGCATCTCAAAGTGCTGGAATTGTAGGCATGACCCATTGCACCTGGCCCAAGTATGATTTTTATTAGGAGTTTAATCACTAAGCATTTCATCATTTCTTCCTGGTCACACCAAGAGGTGTTAGCTCTGGTCTCCAGTCACATTTTGTCACTCTTATTAGGTTGGTGCAAACCTAATTGCATTTTCTGCCATTAAAAGTAAAAGCAAATTACTTTTGCACCAACCAATACAACCCTGTGCCTAGCACAGTATCAGACATGTATAGACTGTATAAACTATCATTACTCTTTACTCTTCAAGGTGTTACTGTAAGTAATAACAATTGAAATGAAGTTTGCAATTACGCTACTGCACATTTCTTTATATCCTTTTCTCTACCTTATATACATGCTTACACTTTAATAGCCGAATTCCCAATATTTTATTAATTACATTCTTAATGATGAGGTCAGAGGGCAGCACTATCTAATGGAAACATAATGTGAGCCCCATAATATTATTTTAAAACTGTAGTCTCCTTGAAAAGCAAATGTAAAATAGTCAGTTTTTATGACATATTTTATTTAACCCAATATATCCAGATTATCATGTCAATATGCAATTAATATATAAATATAAAAGTTCTTAATGGAATATTTTGTATTATCTTTTTTGTAACAGCTCTATACAATACCAGATGTATTATATACCTACAGCGCATCTTATTTGGATGCTAAAGTTCCCACATTAAAGGTAAAATGTGTATATACTGCACAATAACACTCAGCCATAAAATGGAACAAAGTAACATTTGTGGCAACCTGGATGAAGCTGGAAGCCATTACCCTAAGTGAAGTAACTCAGGAATGGAAAACCAAATACTGTATATTCTTGTTTATAAGTGGGTGCTAAGCAATGAGGATACAAAGGCATGAAAATGATATAATGGACTTTGGGGACTCACGGTAAAGTGTAGGATGGGAGCAGGGGATAAAAGACTCCATACTGGGTACAGTGTACACTGCTGGGGTGATGGGTGCACCAAAATCAAGAAAATCAGCATTAAAGAACAAATCTATGTAACCCAAAACCACCTGTTCCCCCAAAACTATTGAAGTACAAAAAAAGCAAAATGTAGCCCTACCAAAATCATTAGGGTGTGTTTAATGAGAAAATATTTTATACTACTTATCTTTTAAGTTTTAAATTTGTTTCCATGAAAATAAATAATATTTAAAATGTATTTCCTCAGTAGCAGCAGCCTCATTTCAAATGCTCAGCAGTCAGGTGGGGCCAGCAGCCACCATGTCAGACAGAGCATGCTGAAAGCAGTGTGCTTTCTGCCTGCCTCTGTGCTAGGTGTTTGTGAAATCTTTTTGAGTTTCCCAGGGGACTGCTTGAAAATACCAACAAAGGGGGAAGAGAAAATAACTTAAAATATCTGTAGATAAATATAAAACCCTAAAGTTCCCATATAAGCCCAAGATGTTACTTAGATGACATTTTGGCTTCTACCTAATTCTGAAGTAGAAAACCAGACGATTTTTTCCAGAGGGCCTGTGTTTTGACTTGGAAAATCCTGATTTTAGGAAAGGAGTTTCTTTGAATGTGAGAAAAAAAGCTTTTCCTTGCAGTTTGGAAAATTTGTATCTATAATAGAAAGCAGTCTTACATAAGTTAGAGGTATCTAAATAAGACTTTGTGAAGGGTGCCTGGTAACTCTTTAATTTTTTTTTAAAAAGTTACCTTAAATGTCATACGTTAAAGTGTAAAAGAAGTGCTGATGGAAATGTTAACAAAGCACTGGAATAGAATAACGGTGGCTGAGAGGCTACATTAGGAAAAGTAAACCTATAACATTTTCTAAAACATATGTAGAAAGCTCTGATTTATATAAAATCTTGCTTGTTGTAGAAATTAACAGCAAATATTCAACCATTTAAGGATATGTGAATGGCAGAAAATAGGATATGTGGGGGACAGATAAATCATCAATCTGTTTGGAAGATATAGATTGGCCACATAAAAAGATATTGGTTATATGACCAGCTTAAAATGATAAATAATCAGGCTGGGTGCAGTGGTTCATACCTGTAATCCCAGTACTTTGAGAGGCCAAGGCAGGAGGATTGCTCGAGTTCAGGAGTTTGAGACTAGCCTGGGCAACATAGCCAGACTCTATCTCTACCAAAAATTATATATAAAAAGTCCGGGTGTGGTCTTATGTCTGTAATCCCAGCACTTTGGGAGGCTGAGTCAGGCAGATTGTCTGAGGTCAGGAGTTCGAGACCAGCCTGGTCAGCATGGTGAAACCCTGTCTCTACTAAAAATACAAAAAAAATTAGCCAGGTGTGGTGGCAGGCTCCTGTAACCCCAGTTACTCAGGAAGCTGAGACAGGAGAATTGCTTGTACCTGGAAGGCGGAAGTTACAGTGAGCTGAGATGGCGCCACTGCTCTCCAGCTTGGGCAACAGAGCAAGACTCTGTCTCAAAAAAAAATATATATATATATATATATAGAGAGAGAGAGAGAGAGAGAGAGACACACACACACACAATATTAGAGAGAGAGAGAGAGACACACACACAATATTAGCTGACATGATAGGATGTGTCTGTACTCCCTGCTACTTAGGAGGCTGAGGCAAGAGGGCTCCCTTGAGACCAGGAGGTCAAGGCTATAGTGATCCTTGATTATGCCACTGTACTCAGCCTTGGTGACAGAGTGAGATCCTGTCTCTCTCTCTCTCTCTCAAAAAAAGTCAAATAATCTTGATTGTAAAGTCTTATCCTAATATATATTTTACTTTTTTTATATTTTAGTAATATTGTAATATAATGTATTTTAGAAAAGGTATGTGGTAAAAGTAGAAAAAAGGGCTTTAACGTGTAACGCTAGATTAAAATAAGTTATAGACACAGAACACAACAGTGGGCAGATGAGAAGAACAAGGAGAACAGAGGGGCTTCGCAGGGATAAAACGCCACCATCATGTGTGCAAGATGAACATCTTACACAATCAGGTTTTCTACTCTGGAGTATATCATTCCCATAATTTTTTAAAACGCTGTTATTCTTTTTTAAAACACAAAAAAAAGAGCCCCAAAATACTATTTGACCTCATTGGCTACTCAAGTTAGGCTTTATTTCTTTCCTTTACAACAAAACTCTCCTCTTCCCTTTCATTTTTCCTTAAACTTACCTCATCCTGGCTCTCTGTTGTCTCCAGCCTCCACCACAGTTGCTTTAGACAAGGTGACTGATGAGGTCAGGACTGCTTATCTAACCACCAGTGCTAGGCCTTGCTCTGTTTAAGGTTGGCCTTTGATGTACCTGATCATCTCTGCTATCCTCAGGCCGTTCTCCTCGTTTTCCTCCTATCTCATCAGCCGCTTACTCTTACACTGCTCCACTTGCTGGTTCTTTTCTTTTCTTTCTGACCTCTGGATGTCTTCCCCTACCTCCAAGCCTCTTGGCTTAGTCCTTAAACTTCTTTTCTCGGCCCTCTAAACTCACTGGTGGTGATGCCCAGCCTCATGGTGTAAACACCATCTCTACAGTTTCAGAATCTTAACATTGTGTACCTCACCAACACATCTCTGAACAAAGTCCAGCAGTGTTCTCAATACTGCACATAGAGGTCTGATGGGTACCTCAATCTTCCTGTGCTCAAAAGGCAACTCCTGATCCTTCCTCTAAAGTTGGTCTCTCCGATGTGTCTTCTTCCATCTAGATAAATGGCAACTGCATTTTCCAGTTCCTCAGGCCAAAAAACATGAGCCATTATAAATACCCGTCTTTCTCTCACATCTCACCTTTAGTCTTTCAGCTATTTTCTTCAAAATATCCCAAATCTGACTCATTCTGACCACCCCTGCTGCGGCCTTGTCTCCATTTTCTCTCCTCTAGATGAAATGGCAGCCTCCAAACTCATGTTACTTTTCTCATATTTTGCTATTCTCAACACAGGCATTAGAAGAATCTTATGAAATGTAAGATACAGTGCATCTGTCAATTGCACCTGTAACCTTCCAATGCCTTCCCAACTCGCCTGGAGTGAAAGCCAATGTCCTTCTGATACCCCGGAAGTCTCTATCAGGAGTGGGTCAGGCACTTCCGCTTCCAGGTTCCCTGCTCTCCCACTCTTCACCAGTCGCGTGAGCTTCCCTTGCTGGTGCAGGGACGCCATGCGAGCTAACACTGCAGCACACTCCTGGAGGGCTCTCTGTCCTGAACAGGGCTTGCTCCGTACCCCATTCTCACCTTTGGAGGTTCAAACGCCTCCTTCTCACTGAGGACTTTTCATGGGCTGCCTATTTACATTTAAACGTTATCTTCCCTCTACCAGCAGCACTTTCTATCTGCCTACCCTGAATTATTTCCATAGCGTGCGTCATCATTTAGGATATTATGTAATTTACTTGTGTTTTCTATGAGTATCTCTTTCCGCTACTATTATAGAAAGTAACTCAGAAGAGATTTCTGCTTGTGTATTTTCCTCCATACCGTATCCTTTGTGCACAGAAGAGTGTTAGAGCCTAAGAGATTGCAAAATGAATATGAGATTATATAATTATTTGAATATTCAAAACCTCTATGTAAGGAATTGTGGGTGAATCAAAGATTAAGAATATGTATCCCTAACCTGTTTTCTCCCTCCAGGAGCTTCTCTTGTAAAAGTTACCCAGACCTCCTTGTTGGTAAGAGTGAAGGACCTTGCACAGTCTACACGTTTCTCTCCGCAGAACTAGCTGTTACCTCCTTTTCTCTCTCACCAGCCCTCTTTATCTTTTTGAACTACTCCCTTGCCTTGGCTGGCTAGAGTCTATGAATTTATGCAATTTCCATCTCAATAACATAAAAAAACAAATTCTGTCTCAATTCATGGAGTTCATTATATATTTGTAATAAATGGAATTCAAGTGCAACCTGTGGAAAGCATATTCATGTATACCTTGAATTTAAAATGTTAAAATATTTCCGTTTTTTTTTTTTTTTTTCCTGATCTATAGGTGCCTCTACTTCTTACTGGAATTAGATAGTTCAGATTAATGAAATGTTATTAAGTAAAGTCTATAATCGGAGTATTAGAATATGGAACATGGACAACGGATGAAAATCTTAGCAGTACGTTCTCCAATTCTGTGTCTATAAACACGAATTCTTGGTGGAAAACATTTGTTGTATTACATTCACTTAAGAGAAGTAGAGTAAGTTAGAGGAGCTAGAGCTCTGACAAAAGTAAACTGATATAACTAGCATATGGATTTTTTTTTCTAAATTAATACTGTTTAGAAAGAGGTAGCCAAGGGACATAGAATTTCAAATGATTTTGTTTGGGGATGACAAATGTTTTCATCATGATCTTTTCTCATTTATAACCTAAGCATGAATTCCTATAGCATTTTTACTCCTTCCCGCCCCCACAAAGTACATTCAAATCACTTTTCCCATTCACTTATTCCAATGCCTGCACAAGCTGTTAGGCAAATGTCATTATCCCAGGGTTGCAGGTGAGGAACTGAGATTGTAGGTTCACATCTTCACCATGGGATAATGACCTTCCATATGCAGAATGCACCGATCTCTCCATCCTCATCTGTCACTGCTCCCTACTCCATGGTGCCTGCAAGAGTCCAGCTGTACTACCTGCCCTTCTGCACAGAAAGCTGAGGTTTCCACACTCCTGCTTCGTGCCCATGCTGTTAGCTTCCTCTGGATCAAACATCCATCACCATCACAGACCTGTGTCAAACCTATCCTCTAAGGTCCAGCTCAACTGTTCACTCGTCCATGCAGTTTTGCTACCTCATTCATTCACCTGGCATTTACTGTAAGTAACCCTATGCCAGGCTGTTTTCCAGATGTAAGGATTACAGTTATGAAAACAACTCCTTGCCTTCCTTGAATTATTTTCTCTCCAATTTCTTATGGTATTTATTATGAACATTTTACTCTACTAATTACTTTTTACTTTGTAATACAATCAATTTATGCATGACTTATCTGCACTCCTGAACTAAGAAATACATAAGAACAGATGCATGTGTGATTATTCTTTGTACTCTACCATTTCTTTAGCTGGCACTTAACAAATGCTCAATAACTACTGGATATGGAGTGATACATTGCCAAATACTATACAATTCCTTAGAGGAAGGTTCCCACTAGATTTCACTAAGCCAAACCCCAAAATTGCCTATTTTTTTCCAATGCAGATAAACTGGTAGAATATTTAGAGCTAAGTTAATTTGCTTATTCTGATATTTATGTGCCAAACTTCTGAAATTTCATCTTTTTATTTTATTCTTTTTGTATTTCTTGGCTCACAATCCAATTTACTTGAGTAACTTCATTCATAAGACAAATCAACTAAATCCCAGTTTAATAAAAAATGCCCATTATGTGTGATTCTCTCATTACTTACATCAAATACTTGAATGCAATTGTCTGCATGTTTTTACATAAATTACATTTCTCGCAATACTCTAGATTTTGTGTTCTTTTTGCATAATGTAATAATCAGCATCCTTCATTTGAATATCATGGTTTAATACCACCAAAGCAGCAGATAATATTTTCAAATAAAAGGAAACACAGTGCACGTTGCTTTAAGTATCTCTCAGGAGAAGGCATATCAAGGAGAGTTTATCATACAAATCATTTCAGTAGGTGCATGACTACCTAAAATTTGAAAAGATGGGCATAAGAGAAGTGTTTGTGCCTTTTAATAAGATAAATTCTACTCCATCTAAAACAAAACACTGGACCAAGCTAACAGGGTACAAATGGATGCCTGGAATGTTCTTTGTTTGCTCTTTACAATGCACTAACTACCGGGCAGGTGTGGCTATTGAGATATGACTAGTGTGATTGAGAAAATAAAGTTTAAATTTGATTAACTATAAATTAAATCAAATTCAACTCTAAATAGCCAGTGTGTCTCATGGCTCCTGCACTACACAGCATAGTCTAGGTTTTCCAGGCACTGTGTTGTAACAGACACTATCTTATTCACATGGGGGTAGGGGTGAAGCTTTAAGGATCAACAGTCTTCTCTAGCTATTTCTGCTTTGCTTCAGTGGCAAGGGAGGCTCCACAATCCAGAACTGTATATATGGTAAGGAGCATCTAAGTGAGCTCATGGAACCCACCCTCCTAGTATTTACAAACTCCTATGGTCCTTCCTTGAATGTGGGCTGGACCCAGTTCTTCACAAATATTCATTAGAATATTGCAAAAGTGATGGGATATTACTTGAGATTAGGTTATAAAAAGACTGTGGCTTCTCCCTCTTTCTTGGATCCCTTACCCATAGAGAAGCCTATCCCGTGTCTTGAGGCAGCCCCTGCATATGTCTATGTGGAAGGAACTGAGAGCTGTCCACAGCCATGTGCATCGGCATGAAAGAGAGCCCTGCCCATTCCAGGAGTTGAGACTGAGTCCCAGCAACACCTTAACTGCAACTTACAGAAAAACCTTGAGGGCTGAGGCAGGCAGCTAAACCATGCTCAGATTCCTGACCCATAGAAACCATGAAATAATAAATGTTTGGTATTTTAGCCCCTAATATTGAGAGTAATTTGCTGACAGCAATAAGTAACTTCCATCTTAATTTCAGGGCAAGGTTGTGTGAACAACATGGAGGAAGTAACTATACACTGCAACAAGTATAGGGTTGCTAGATTGATTATAATAGCAAATAAAAATACAGGACACTCAATTAAAAGTGAATTTCAGATAAACGACCAATAGCTCTTTAATGTAAGCTTGCCTCATGCAACATTTGGAACGTAATAAAACTTTAAAAATGTTTTTGGAGTTCCAAACTGAAGTGGGAAATTTGTGTTGTACATGGCAAACCTAACCAGATATTCAGCATGTGGATCAGGCTCTCCTCCCTTGAGATGATGCTTAACAGAAGATGAGACAGAGACATAAGAAGAAGTTTGCATTTAACGTGGTGAGTACTGAGGTAAAGGTGACCAGGGGATGTTACTGAAGTACAGAGGAAGAGATACTAAGTTGAATCTAGAGACACAGGTAAGTGTAGGTGCTCTTGGTAGATGGGGATAAAAAGTATCCTCTTGTGGTTTACAAGAAAGGAGAAAGATAAAATTATCAAATTATGTAACAATATGATTGGCTGGGTTTAAAAGTTATTAGATACATAGCTTTGTAGAAGTTTAGAAACACTGAATGCCACTTCTTAGGCCCAAAACTGTGATAACAGTACTAGGAAATTTTCTGAATTACTCAAATAATTCAGGAATCAATGAGAAATTTTTTTGTCATTAAGAAAAAACTTGTTTTAAATATTAAAAGTAATTCATTCTATGACTCAAAAGTTAGTGATAAGGTGGGCTTCAGGCACAATCTGATCAGGCTTCTCAGTTATTCCCTGCTTCTTGGGAAATCTCTTCTCTCTAGGTTTGAAGTGGCAGCTGAAGTTCTGGACTCAGTACACATGGCTCAGGGCATGAATTAGCTTCTTCCCTCAACCATGAAACAAAAACTGTGGCTTTCTCCTGATTGGAGGCACAGGATATGTGACCATGCCTGGACCAATCACCATGGCCAAGGGAATGCCTGAGTTCATTGGGTTAGGCCTGGGCCACTTGCCTGCTTAAGACCCAGTCAACATCAGGGAGACTCACAATGGAGGGTGATGAGAAGGGAGGGTCACCCACCAAAGGCTCGTGGCTGCCACTAGTGGAGAATGTTAAAACTGACTGAGGAAAACCCAGAGCCTCAGCAGCTATGTGAGGACACTGTCTTGAAAGCAAAGTGCTAAAAAGGAAATGAATCTTCAGAAAGAATCGAGGCTAAGTATTTCATCATTTTTACATTTCATCCACTATGTGACCTAGGTATTGTTCCGGTTTTAGAGATTAAAGTGAAGTCTCTGAGAGTGCAAGTCATTTGCCCAAGGCATAATTCCTTTAAATTAAAAGAAATTGCACTTCACGGTGTCTGTAATCGCCTGACAATGGTTTTTCTATTGTTTATATAATAGGTTTGGAAGGTTATTAAGTCTTTGAGAAACTATGGGTATATATAATAAATGACACCCACGTCCACCCACCTCTCAAAAGAGATGTTTTTATAAATGCTGCATGCATTCTGGCTGGGATACACAATGCCTGCTGCCTCTTTCATAAGACAAACTCTAAGAGCTGGGAATAGAGGAATGATAGAAAACAGACCCATGCTAACAAGCTGAAAGAAAAAAGGTGTATAGAGCTGTGAAGAGAGAGGAAGAGGGATTTGAGGGAGCGGAAAAGGGAGAGAGAGGAGGGGAGAGAGAGAGAGCGCGCGCGCGAGAGAGAGCGCGAGCGGGAGAGACTGGGCGGGGGGGAGAGGGAGAGGAAGAGAGAGAGTGAGGAGTGAGGAAGAGAGAGAGATTGAGAGAGAGAGAGAGAGAGAGAGAGATTGAGAGACTGAGATTCAGAATAGTTTGTGTGCCAGAAAAATTACACCTTCCCCTCAAAATTTCAGATAAAATATTGATGTTAATGAACACTAGACATCTCAGCCACACTCTGACATCTTTGCAGATCTGATGTCAATTCCTTAATTTAATATTGAAGTCCTTTAAATCAGTATTGATGGCTCTTTGAGATACTTACTGAATTGGAATCTCTTATCTCACTCTTCTCCACTTTAACTATATTATATTTCTTTCTAAGTGAACCCTGGGCATCTTTCACTTTTACTTTGCACTTTCATAGACAAATTTCTGCCAAGAATAATATTATCTGAGGAATAGTGTAAGACCTTGACCATCAAGAAAGATCATTGTTGAAAAGTGATTTTTAATTACTTCTTACTGAGGAACATTGAGCTCAAGTCACTAAGGTGATATCACAATGTCAGTCAATTAAATAAAACCATTTAGATTTAATTATCTTCACTGCCTGGTCACATCCTTAGGAAAGTGAATCTTCTATTGTTTAGGTAAAGTTATCTTTGTCACTTTTTTCTAATCACTTTTTAACAGTGCTGGGCTCTAGTCTGATCTTCTCTCTTACCTGAGCTATATTTTTATTGTTCAATGGAATATGTTTAACTAGCTGACAACTTTATTTTATGATAGCAAAAGCATTCAAAATTGTAAATATATTTTTCTTAAAACATTACACAAAGGCAACTGATAGAAGCCCAATGAATAAATGTGGGCATGATAAAACCAGCCCTTAGATTTTTTGGAAGGTATATTAAGAGACTAAATATACAATGATCAGGCAATTATCACAGCACCATTTATGATGGTAAAAACTTGAAGTCAGAACTATCTAAAGGTAAAGACATTAACATATACATAATGTCTTCACCCAAGGGAGAATTTTATTGTCCAAGAGAATGTTGCCTAGAAAAATAATGAAACATTAAGTTAAAAATCTATGAAGTCATGAATACTATAATGATCATGGCAATACAGCAGCATATATAAAAGTGCGCACAGAGTGCAAATAACTGGAAAGAAATAACCAAAATGTTACCTAGCGAGTAAGAGGGTCCAGTTGATTTCTAGACCTAATTATCACTTTTCTGTGTGGTTACTGCGCAACTGCTGTCGAGGTTGCTGCCATGGGTCTGCTGGGCTTCTCTCATTGTATTCTCTGACCTTGAGAGGCCAGCTCAGGCTACTTGCCATAGCTGTTCCAGGGTTCCCAAGAAGCAGGAGCAGAAAAGTGTGACTTAGATGTGGAACCCTTGCAGAATCACTCCTGCTACCTTCTTGTACACAGAAAGTTTCAAGTGCAGTCCAAATGTATGGGGGTGGAAAAGAGACTCTATGTCTTGTTGGGAAGCCCGACGGAGCCACATCCACCCAACAAGTGGATATAAGCTATATAGCTTATATACAATCTTATATACATTTGGTAGATTAGATTGCAAACAATGACAACAGAATTCGATAGCAAGTGTTCATCTTATCTGTACTGTTTGCTGACTTCAACCTTTTAAATCGAAAATAAAGTATACAACAATTTACACTCTTAAGCCCCTTATTCTCGTTTTGCCCTTTTCTCTTATTTACCATGATTTTGACCTTAGAAGCTTTCCTTTGCTTTTTGATTATTTTATCATCCTGGCACCTTCTTACCTCCTCACTCACTATTGGTTTTGTACCTTCACTGTGACACATCAATCACCATTTTGATCCCTACCTACCAGTGTACCCCATTTAGGTAGGAGCAGTCCCCTCTAGCAAAGGGTCATGGGAGTAAGAAGTTCTAATCCTGCACCTGCCAGCACTGGCCATATGAAAGGCAAGATAGCTCACTGGTCGCCATGGAACTCACCTTAGTAAAATGGAAACATGGCACTAACTGTTAGAATTTCCTCTTATCTAACATAGTGTTAATCTAATATCTGGATGTCTTTGGTATAAGACTTCACAAATCCAACTAACCAAAATAACAACAACAATTATGATATTTAAAAGCCCATGATACTAAATTCTGAACTTGTAATTACTGTGCATTGGTATACTTACTTCTAAATTTTCAAGTTGCCAAAATTGCCCTACTCTATTAATTAAGCCGGGGATGATGCAGTGATAAGGGCTTGCCACATCCATATCCACTATGATGGGATAAAAGCAAAAGAGTCCAGCTGAAAACTAACGCAAAAAACTAGAGAATCTCCAAATATGAAAATAGAATATACCTCCTGAACATTCGAACGCATGATTGACCAGCTAATTTCAAGTGCTGGGAAACAGCCATCTATTTTGGTATATTTGCTTAAAAAGTAAATGAGAAAGCACTGAATAGAAAATAGGCATCCTGTATGGCACTGATAATTTGTATTTCGTATTTATTGTCTATAGCCATACCACCCTGAGCGTGCCCAATCTCATCTGAATTTGGTATTCCTTGTAAAACAGTAATGATTTGTGATATATGTGTATATATATATATGGTGGCTACGCAGAAATGCAATGATTCAGTTTATTTATTTATTTATTTATTTTTTGAATGCTTAAACTATAAAGCAGGGTCTCCAGTCTTTAGGCTTCCCTGGGCTGCACGAGAAAAAGAATTGCCTTGGGTTACATAGAAAATACACTAATGATAACTGATGAGCTTTTAAAAATCACCAAAAATACCTCATAATAGTTTAAGAAAGTTTATGAATTTGCGTTGGGCCACATGCAAAGCTGTCCTGGGCCACAGGATGGACAAGCTTGCTACAAGGCTTAAAATTCATTTATATATACATTCCATTGCCTGTAAGAAAAGTTACAGATGATCAGAATAATACTGACTCAATTCACTTATACTTTTTTCAATATAATCTCCCCTCAGAAATTCTAAACATAAAACAAAATAAACAAAAACTCTTATCTTGTCACTGAAATATTATGCATTAACTATACAGGTGACTAATTGACTAGCAAATGCAAATGCAATGTACATTTGTACAAATAAAATGAATTTGCCTTTAGCCTAGCTGATTATAACATGATTTCACAGTGATAACCACGAAGGCAGGACAAGTATTTAGTGTTTTACTAGGTGATTCTCTTTGTGTGTGTGTGTGTGTGATGGGTGTGTGTAATGTTTATATTTGTAAGTACACAGAAATTCATACACACCCGTTTATGTGTGTATATACATATATGTACACACACATATATTTACACACACATGTATACCTAAATTAGACATTTAAACCTACTTAAATAGCATTTCAATTCTAAAACTTAAACACACCAAAATAAAATTAAAAAAAAAAAGACAGAACTAAGACAACAACATAGCACCAACAAAATGGACCTTTGGTTTCCTGATTAGGTTCTGCATTTCAATCTCAGTTTACTTTAAACTTATTATAGATAAGGAAAAAAAGGAATATATCTAGATTATTGTTTGCATTATTTGTTCAAAAGAGCATAGAGTTCTAAGCTTCCCCTTGGTTTGAGTAAATTTATTCTTGTAATCCCCCATGTACCTTAAACATGCCTTACCCAAAATATATTATCTTTTAAAACTTATTGAAGAGATCAGTAAATGCTGAACTTCCCTGGCCCACTTATATAATGAAATAATAAAATGTGGGTTAAAACATTGCTTTAATAATCAAATAAGATAATACGTCACATTATTAGTGAAATGTTGGACAGGCTATATATGCTCAATCAATATTTGCCCCTTTCAAACATAATGATGTAGGATCACAGAAAAGAATTTAGTATTTTACTCTGAGGGAATTTCATGGACAAAAGTTTTTATCATATATGCTCGTTTTCCAGGAGTGAGCCCTAAAGATAGATTCACAAATTGTGAATGCCCCATTACTTTGAAGTTTTAAGTTAGAAATGAAAAGAACAGCTATATAAATAGCAGAACGTCATTTTTTTTCTCACTAGTGATGCGGTCTCATAGTTAAATTAAGTGAACAGAATATAGTCAAGTGAAAACATGCAATTATAAGTGTCATTCTAATTACTGAAATAGAAATTAATAGCATCAAACTCAGAGTCCAGAACTGTATGTTTGAATGGGAAAATGTAATTGAAGACAGTGGATAGAATCTCAATTAGCAAAGGAAGGTAATGACCAGTAAAGAAAGGGGCAAGGAAAGTAAGAATCAAAGTCTTTCAATTAAAGAGTAATTACATGGGATGAGTAAAAACTGCGCCTGATTGTGTTATACGTACAGACACCACTGCCAGATGTCACACTCATATCACAGCCACACACTGTATACAGAGATCATCTTTATGCAGTAATTTTATTTTATTTTCAAAGTTAATTACTAATGCGTAAGTACAGTATAGCCCTGGGATGAATTTAGGGGAAAAAATGAGTCTATAGAGTTTGGAAAATGGAGAACATCATCTCTAAGAAAATTTGTGATAAACTGAAAATTTCATTCTGTAAAAAAAAATTTACACTAGAAAATCAGCAATTAAATATATTTAAAATAATGTATTCATATCTGATGATTGCCACTGAAGTAACCCAAATGGCAACTTGTTCTTTCAAGAAGGAAACTGATGTAAAAGCAACTCCAGAAAACATATTGTGGGTCTCAGCTTATCCATCATTTTTAGCCCCTCAGTGACATGTTCTTCAACTGGAGGTGAAAATACTTTGCTTTCTCTCTTCTCTCATGCAAAGACATTACTGGTTTATTTGTAACATGCCAGTCATTAGTCATCAACACTGGAACCATGTTCCCTGAAAACTAGCTCTTTCCAATTATAATAATCTGGAGCATATTAGGATGAGCAGGGGGAGAAAAAAAATCACAGAGGGCACAGCCTGTTGGATCCGGTTTCCTAATAATCCTTGAAACATAGCATAGCATCACTGTTAACACTACAGGCTGTTATTTTTTTTCTTGTAAATGAGTCTAACTTCTTTATAGATGTGTATGTTCCTTGCAGCACTATTCACAACATCAAAGGCATGAAATCAACCTCAATGGCCACCAACAGCAGGCTGAATAAAGAAAATGTGACATGTATACACCATGGAATACTATGCAGCCATAAAAAGGACAAGATGATGTCCTTTGCAGGAAGATGGATGGAGCTGGAGGCCATTATGTTTAGACCACTAACACAGGAAAAAAAATCAAATGTTCTCATTTATAAGTAGGAGCTAAAGGAAGACAGATGGACACAAAGAGGGAAACAGCAGATACCAGAAGGTACGAGGAGGGAGGGGATCGTGAAAAATAACTAATGGGTACTGGGCTTAATACCTGGATGATGAAATAATCTGTACCACAAACCCCTGTGACACAGGTTTACCTACATAAGAAACATGCATATGTACCCCTGAATTTAAAATATCCCAGCACTTTGGGAGGCCGAGGTGGGCGGATCACCTGAGGTCAGGAATTCAAGACCAGCCTGCCCAAGATGGTGAAACCCCGTCTCCACTAAAAATACAAAAATTAGCTGGGTGTGGTGGCAGGTGCATATAATCCCAGCTACTTGGGAGGCTGAGGCAGGAGAACAGCTTGAGTTTGGGAGGCGGAGGTTGCAGTGAGCCAAGATTGTACCACTGCACTCTGGCCTGTGCAACTGAGTGAGACTTTGTCTCCAAAAAAAAAAAAAAAAAAGCAAACAAAAAAAACCCCAAAAAGAAACACAAAAATGAGTACAGGCTGGGAACCTGCTTTCTTGCCTTTGAAACCTGGCCCTAACCCTTGCAATTGGTCACGATCTTGGGCAAATCATTTAATCTTTGTTTTAGGCTCCCTGTCTTAAAAAGGGTTCACAATACTTTTGTCACAGGTTTACCATGAAGATTAAATTGGACAGGACTTTTAAAACACTCAGAATGGTACCCCTAAGCAATAAACATCGAAGTGTGAACTTGATAAATAATCATTTTAAAAATAGCACCTACTATAGAGTCTCAATACACATCCATTCAGGGAAGCCAAAAACACTCCTTTTGCTAATACAAGTTGGCATACACAGAAACACACACTAATTTTTTAACTTACAAATGGATCAACAGTCTCCTACCTACCTAGTAAATGTGCTGATTTATGAAATTGCAGCACGTTGTTTAAATTGCTAATGTAAAAAGTGACACACATTTTAACGTAAATACTCACGTAAGTGCCCAATGAATGCCTAGTTTGAAAACATGTACTTAAATCTATTTGTCAGATGGACTCATGTCTTTGAATAGCTATCATTTTGAGATAAAATAGCCCCTACCAGTGGAAGTGTATAAGATGAGTGGCAGGCCCAGTGCTAGAGTCAGAACGTGCCCTGAATAAGCATGCAATGAACAGAGCGACTGTTCCTGCAGGCCTGAGTACTCAGATAACGGCTTTCCTGTTTGTAAACTGTTACTACGTCGAGTTCATTTCCCTGCAATACTTTTAGTTTAAGGTCTTTGGTGGAATATAAAAATCATTCTTAACAAGTCCGTATCTATTTTGATATGATTTGACAAATACAAATGCCTAGGTACGTGGTGCCTGGGTGGACCTGGATTCTGCAGGTGTGGAAGACACAGCTGTTAGAGGAAGCACCCTCTTTGACGGGGCCATGCCAGGCTGTCACCAACGCTTTGGCATCCAGAGGTCACTGGAGCATTTGAGAAGCAGTCAAGGTGCCCTGAATGTTCCGGAGAACATTCTGGAACACTGGAAGCTCGAGACTGCTGAGCTGTCTTGCCATACTCACTGCAGCAGACAGTAAAGAGCAAAATTACAAGAGAGGGAGGCCGTGTTCAAGGTTGGGGGCAGTCAGTTTTCCATCTGGGATTCCTCAGGGCCCAGCCCCGGGCTGATTCCTATCTGTGTGTTGAATGCAGCATCTCTGCTCATTCCAAGACAGTCCAGTCCCTGACACACTGAGAGCAAGTTTGCAGAGCCCAGGTTTCCACCTTGTAAAAGAAAGATGCTAATAAGGAAAAAAAAAGTAAGATGGAATTGAATTACTTATTTTGAAAACTGGTTACTTCCCAGCATCATATGAATATGAAAGACGAAACAATAGGAAGAGTCTCAGCATTGCTAATGTCAAATCAGCCCCTCTCGCAATCTTCCAGGGGTTAAGAGGCTATTATTTGTTGCATGGCTCTATTCAGCAAAATCAGTACATTTGTTTTGTATTAAGAGTAAATATTTTTTCGGTGGGGCACGGTGGCTCACATCTGTAATCCCAGCACCTTGGGAAGCCGAGGCGGGTGGATCACTTGAGGTCAGAGGTTCAAGACCAGCCTAGCCAACATGGTAACAACCCATCTCTACTAAAAATACAAAAAAAAAAAAAAAAATCAGGCAGACATGGTGATGAGTGCCTGTAGTCCCAGCTACTTGGGAGGCTGAGGCAGGAGAATCACTTGAACCCAGGAGGCGGAGGTTGCAGTGAGCTGAGATCCCGCCACTGCACTCTAGCCTGTGTGATGGAGCAAGACTCGGTCTCAAAAAAAAAAAAAAAAAAAAAAGAATAAGTTTTTTTTTTCCTTTATAGAACAGTTTTACATAAATATTACATATTTTATATTAATACCCATATAAATGTTTGCTGAAATTGAAAAAAAATCATCTCTAAGGTTCCTTAAAATTCTGAAGAATTCCATGAAGCCTCTACTCTGTTAAAACATATTGATTTACTGACTTGTAGTATTAAAAATAAGTTGCTTTAAAACATTCTGGGATATTGTTGGAGTCTGTTCAGACAAAAATTAATACTGTACTTTAACATGTTCTTATGGCAGAGACTTAAAATGACTTTTAAGGAATACTGATGCTCTTCCGGTCACAGCAAAGCACAACCCACTAGGTTGCAATGGTTTTAACTGACACATGTAAGCATTAGGCAGCGTTCGGGCTGGGCACAGTGGCTGATGCCTGTAATCCCAGCACTTTGGGAGGTCAAGGCAGGCGGATCACCTGAGGTCAGGAAGAGACCAGCCTGACCAACATGGGGAAACCCTGTCGCTACTAAAAATACAAAAAACTAGCCTGGGTGGTGGCACATGCTTGTAATCCCAGCTACTTGGGAGGAGGCTGAGGCAGGAGAATCGCTTGGACCCAGGAGGTGGAGGCTGCAGTAAGCAGGGATTGCATCACTGAACTCCAGCCTGGGCAACGAGAGTGAAACTCCATCTAAAAAAAAAAAAAAAAAAAAATCATTCAGGAAGCTTATTCTAGTTAGTGTAAATTAAGGAACCATAATTGAACACTCATAGAGAAATATATTTCACTCTCACCAAATAAGAAAATAGGCAGGCATTATTATTCTTATTATTTTCCAAAATCACAGTTTCAGATGACTTGCTGACACTCTTTCATAGGCAGTTTTATACTTTTACTCTCTCAGGCCATGGCAGCACTGGGACAATGTTATGTATTTCTTGTTAATTAAATGCAAAAGTCCCTATTACAAGTGGTAGATACTACCATAGGTATTTTTCATTCCCCTGCATTCATCTCCTAAAAAGCCAAAAGATTTTTTTTTAAAAAAACCATAGACAGTGCAAACTTCTTCCTAGTCATAGGTGATTTAAAACGAATAGAAATGTGACTGCTGGCAGGATGCACAACATGTAATTAAAAACATAGGTTTTCAGGTACTGCCACATACATCCTGACAAATTTAAACTGCACATCATTCTTCTAACGATGATTTTGGCAGGAAAGGAAAATTTTCAAATGATGTAAAATTGGACTCTGGTGGCCCAGAAAACAGAGCACTTTTGGAGGCCACGCTTGCCATAGATGGCTGTTAGTGTCCCACCATTCTCAAATCACTCACATGGTTTTCTGGACCAAATGAAAGAGAATGCAAACTGAGGTGCCTTCATTCATTCTGCATAGTAGCAAACGATACAGGAACCATTCGTATATTGCCTCAGATTATTTTGGCAGATAGACGTTCTGAAATAAAGCCCGAGAAATTATTTTGGAAAAGGGTCCATCAACCATTGTTAAGCCTGGTCACAAAAGATGACTTGCAAATAGTTTGTTTGAGCCTGCCTTTCTGAACTCAGGCACAATGAGGTAGACACTTTGAACTGGTGTACCCTACAGTCCACTGCAAGTTTAAGATTCTGTGAGTAAGATTCCTGCCTTTTATCTATCGGAAAAATGAAAACTCTTATAAAACAGTCTAGTCTTTTAACCTTTATAAAAAAGAGGAAGGGTAAATAAAATAAAGTAAACAATTTTCTTTCTTCTTTTTTTTTTTTTGAGA